>NC_091950.1:50690840-50919886 GCF_031021105.1 Erythrolamprus reginae
TGGGAAATTTATTCATATCGGGACAAAAAAGCAGAAATGTAACTCAAAGAAATGTCCACTTAATGCAGCATGTTTTAAATTCATATCAGATTGATGACTTTAAAGACCCCACAAGCTATGTTTCCAGAGAAATAGATGACTCCCAAAAGAACTGAATGACTTTATGTCACTAAGATAGAAGTATCACCAAGAGTGAAAAAAGTGCCAAGAAAAATTATCCATGCGTTTAATGGACTGATCCATTAAAGTTCTGCTTTATAAAATCTTAGTAAGACCTCACCTGGAATACTAAATCCAGTTTTGGTCACCACATTACAAAAAATATGTTGAGACTTTGGAAGTGCAGAGAAGGACAGCTGAAATGATTAAAGGACTTGAGCCTAAAACATTTGAGGAACGGTTGCAGGAACTGCGTATAAGTCTAGAGAAAAGAAGGACTAGGGGGAACATGATAGGAGTATTCCAGTATTTGAGGTGCTGCCACAAAGAAGAGGCGGTCAACTTATTTTCCAAAACACAAGAAACAATGGATGGAAATTAATCAAGGAGAGAAGCAACTTGGCATTAAGGAGAAATCTCCTAACAGTGAAACAACTGACCAGTGGAATTGTTTGCCTTCACAAGTTGTAGGTGCTTCATCACTGGAGATTTTTAAGAAGAGACTGAACATCTACTTGTCTGAAATAGTATAGGGCAGTGATGGTGAACCTTTTTTTCCTCGGGTGCCGAAAGAGCAAGGGCACGCACTGTTGCACATGCACGAGTGTCCACATTCATAATTCAATGCCTGGGGAAGGTGAAAAGAGCTTCCCCCACCTCCCCCAGAGGCTGTGTTTCCCAACTTCTGGTGGGCCCAGTAGGCTTGCGTTTTGCCCTTCCCAGGCTCCAAAGTCTTCCCTGGAGCTGTGAGAGAGTAAAAACACCCTCCCCCATTCCTCTGGAGGCTCTCTGGGAAGCCAAAAATGCCCTCCAGAGCCTCTCTGTGAGCCAGAAAACAGCTGGATGGCACATACATGCACGTTGGAGCTGAGCTAGGGCAACAACTCGTGTGCCAGCAGATAAGGCTCCGCATGCCACCTGTGGTTCGCCATCACTGGTATAGGGTCTCTTGCTTGAGCGGGGGATTGGACTAGACAACCTCCAAGGTCACTTCCAGATCTGTTCTGAATTGAAAATTGGTCAAACCTAGTTTGAAACTATGAAAATGCATAACAATCATAATCGTTTGGAACCTTCAAACTCAATGTATGTCTTGATTCTTTTGGCACTCAAATATGGACTGCCTAGGAATACTTGAGTTGAGAAGATATGCACGGATGTATGAATGAATGGAGCTTTTAAAGTCCAAAATAAAAAAAGAAAAATGGTAAATCAGGTGGTTTTTTTTAAAATAAATCTATTATTATTGAAAGACATCCAAATTGTCCAATTCCTTTCCCTCCAGATCATAATGCATCCAAGAGACCTCTCATTCCTCTGGAACAAATATCAGAGGAAATCTTTGATCTGCCCATTCTTTTTGGTTCTGCTGGTTTGAGAAACCTTTTTTTCTCTCTTTTCTTGAACGGATGTTGTATATTGTTGTTTTTAAAAATGGTTGCTAAAAGTTTAAGTCAAGTATGAAGGATACTCTGATTAAAATATTTGGTACTGAATTGCATTTTACATAAATGGTTCTTAAATAAAAATGTAAAGTAGCAATAGCACTTAATTAAAATAATGTCCCTTGTCCCCCACCCCTTGGACAAACATGTTATCAATTCACTTACCTGCATTCATTGGAAACTTCACAAAATCCATTCACTGGATGACAACCAGGTTTGCAATCAGCTCCTAAAAAAAAGGAATCACTATGTAACATTTCAGACATTCTTGCAAACATGCTTGCAATTAGAATAGTAAACTTCTCAACACAATAGTCTATTAGCAATATACGCTAGATATTCTGGTGCTTTATATGGTTTGGCATATTTTCTGATTTTGTTACGAATTTTAAAAAAGTGTCCTGTTGCGTCTTTTTTCCCTTCACATTATTGAGCTTTACAGTTATAACTTTCAGCCCTGGATGACTTTTTCTTTTCTCAGATATTTTCAACCTAAGTAAATAATAATAATAATAATAATAATAATAATAATAATAATAATAATAATAATAATAATAATATCAGCACTCATTGTTGTCATACTTCAACAATTCTGCAATGTTATATTGACTTGGTGAGTGGGCATAGAAATTTACAGTGTGCACAGTTACTGCTTTTTGCTTTTTAATGTGTTTTTCAGAGATTTCTCTCCCCCACCCCCCGTGCCTATTCAACCTTAGCAATACAATGATTCAATGAAAAATGTAGGCTCAATTTAAAAACTCTAGTCATTTTGTATTTTTAAATTCTTCCTTTTTAGAAATTTGGACTGTAAATATCTTTTCTTATGGAGCCAGATCAACAAGTAGAGTACAACTGTTGGAACAATGGGAAGGAGGAGGAAATGATATTGAATGGCATGGATTCTGACTGATTGCACTTTATACTACTATGATCTGTTTATTCCTATTAGAATTGAATAATAGAATACAAACTTTTCAGCTGTGAACATGAATCTGCCATTTAAAGTCATATTAAACAATCCTTGTGGGATGAATCTCAGCTCACTTCACAGCTGAATTTTATATGCATTTAGTTGAAAGAATAATGTAATAATACCATATTTGTGTATTGGTCAAAATAGGGAGTGTCCTATCTAATCCCATTTCTGTTAACAGTGGTATACCCCAAGGCAGCGTAGTAGGGGGACACTCTTAATACGCTATATCAATGACCTTTGCGATCACATTATAAGTGACTGCATTCTCTTCGCCGATGATGTAAAACTCTTCAACACCATCAACAACACTGCTACCCTCCAAAAAGACCTTGACTCTGTGTCAGAATGGTCAACATCTGGCAACTCCAAATTTCAACCAACAAATGCTCTGTCCTTTACATTAGCAAAAAGAATCAAAGCATACAAAACATTTGCCAGACCAATCCTATCTGTAATCCACACTGCATATCGGACATAAATAGATTAGAAAGTGTCCAGAGATACTTTACTAGAAGAGCCCTCCACTCCTCTACTCGCCTTCGGCACTACCTAAGCATAGCCCATGAAATTATCTGCTACAACATCCTTCAGCTTCAACCACAACAATACACGAGCACACAACAGATACAAACTCAAAGTGAACTGCCCCAAACATGACTGCAGAAAATATGACTTTAGCAACAGATTGGTTAATGCCTGGAACTTACTACCTGACTCTGTGGTTTCATCATCAATCCCCCAAAACTTTACCCTTAGGCTGTTGATTCCTAAGAGGTCAGTAAGGGGCATGCATAGGCGCACCATCATGCCCACATCTTTGTAGCTAGAACTCATTGCAATAATTAACCAATCTGAACACATTAAATTCCTAACTCCTTTTCAGTTCCAAGAAAGTGTTGAAAAATTTAAAGTCATTATCTAAAACAAGCTTATTATTGAGGTCTAAAACTGTTACCCTATAATAAGACTTTCAAAGGAAATAAAGTTTAGCACTTTCTCCTATCTATCATCCCTCTCTCTCTTATCTATCTATATCTATCTATCTATCTATCTATCTATCTATCTATCTATCTATCTATCTATCTATCTTGAAAACACACACACACACACACACACACACACACACTTTCCCACTGAAGTACCAACCTATGTTTCCAGAACAGCAAAATTAGCTGTTGTTAATAAGGCTTATAAAGTCGAAAGCATCAGATCGAGGACAGGTAAGTTAGCCCGTCCCTTTCCACCATCCAGAGCTTTCACAAACACGACGGACACACTCAACCGGGGGGAGGGGATACCATTTGTATTTTTGAAGAAAAAGTACAAAACTATCCACAAAACGCATTTTCTTGGGGGGGGGGGGGGGAGCGCGCTCCAAAGCCAAGAGCCTCGCACCAAAGAAAGTGGTGCGCCCAGGCTTTTTATGAACAGTTTTGGGAACGTCACGTGAAACCATCGGAGCTTACTTTCGAGGGGAGCAGGGTTTAAACGGGGTGCAAACCCATCGCGGGTCTTGAAGCCCTCCGGCCGCTTAATCCTAACGCCGTGCGGCAAACTAGCGCCCAGTCGCCCAAGCCACATATCCTTCCCGGACCTCGCCAAAGCTAAGACGGGCGCGCGCTTCAGCCATCCCGGGACTCCCTTCTTACCTTGGGCCAACGGCAGACAGACGACCAGCGGCCAGAAAAAGCAGCCCAGGTATTTGGCGGTGTGGGAATCCATCGCCAAACGCGCCCGGCGAAGTGACACATGCCCTACTTCGAATGCCTGCAAGGGAAAAGCAGACGGAGCCCGCCGCCGCTGCACGCGGGAGGAGTATTCCCTCCGCCCAAGAACATATATATATGTATATATACTTGTATGTTTGGTCATTTATTTTCCTTTTTTCCCCAGGAAGGAAAGGGAGGGGAACTTTCTGCCGCAGCAGGAGGAAGAGGAGGAGGAGGAGAGGCGATGCTCGCTACGAGAAATCCCAGCCCCACCTAATCTGGGGCGAAGCTTTTCTCTCCTGACCAAGGAAAGGGACCAAGGGATTCTCACGTTCGCGCCACCTCCTTTCTGTATGGGAGAAAGGAAGGAAGGAAGGAAGGAAGGAAGGAAGGAAGGAAGGAAGGAAGGAAGGAAGGAAGGAAGGAAGGAAGGAAGGAGTGTGTGTGTGTGTGTGTGTGTGTGTGTGTGTGTGTGTACCATGCGTAGGTGTAGAAAGAGAAAAGAGGCGGAGATCGGGGAGGGAGGAAATATAATACACCCCCACCCCCCAAAAAGCCGGTTAAGAGTGCGCTTCAACTAGTTGGGTCTTTTTGCTGCCATCCCGACGTGTGTATGTACTCACTCCTCCCCTGTTCCACTTGTTCCCCAATGATCCACACTCCCCCCCTCCAATCTTTCCTGCGGGCAGCTGAGATTAATTTAACTCCCCCCTCTCAAAACAGACCCTTAGATAATGGGTCTCCAACCTTTGCAACTATAAGCCTAGTGGACTTCAACTCCTAGAATTTTTGTATTTATTTATTTATTTATTTATTTTGTCCAATACACAATACACATTGAAGAGAATAGACATGTAGTAATATATATAAAGAAAAGGATAGAAGAAACGATATAAAAATAGAGGAGAAGATATATGAAAGGAAGAAAAGATAAGGGAGATAAAGGAGAGACAATTGGACAGGGCATGGAAGGCACACTAGTGCACTTATGCACACCCTTTACTGACCTCTTAGGAACCTGGAGAGGTCAATCATGGATAGTCTAAGGGGTTAGGTGGATAGTCTAGGGGTTAGGTGTTGGATAGTCTAGGGGTTAGGTGTTGACACTACTGAGTCAGGTAATGAGTTCCATGCTTCGACAACTGGATTGCTGAAGTCATATTTTTACAGTCAAGTTTGGAGCGGTTAATATTAAGTTTGAATCTGTTGCGTGCTCTTGTGTTGTTGCGATTGAAGCTTAAGTAGTCATTGATAGGTAAATCGCTGCAGCATATGATTTTGTGGGCAATACTTAGATCGTGTTTTAGGCGTTGCAGTTCTAAGCTTTCTAGACCCAGGATTGTTAGTCTACTTTCGTAGCGTATTCTGTTTCGAGTGGAGGAGTGAAGGGCTCTTCTGGTGAAGTATCTTTGGACATTTTCGAGGGTGTTGATGTCCGAGATGTGGTATGGGTTCCAGACAGATGAACTGTATTCAAGGATAGGTCTGGCAAAAGTTTTGTAGGCTCTGGTGAGTAGTGTGAGATTGCAGGAGCAGAAGCCATAGTGATCAGGTTAACAACTTTAGAAGCCTTTTTGGCGATATTGTTGCAGTGGGCTTTGGCACTTAGGTCATTTGATATTAGTATTCCAAGGTCTTTTACTGAGCGTATATGCAGTGGTGTATTAACCATTAAGCAGACTAAGCACTTGCTTAGGGCACCAGGCCCACAGAGTTGAGAAAGAAAAAAAAAACAATAAAATTTTGTTAAAAAGAAAAGAAAAGATAAAACTAGGAGGTGGCCACCAACATTGGAGCACCAGTGAGCCTTAATCCATCACTGTATATATGATATGAAATTTCCTTACCCGGTTGCTGCTCCCAAGGGTTCCCTGATTCCTTTGCATGTTAGGGCAATTTATAATTTCCTGCCCAGGTCTTTAACACTTAATGACTCTACATAAATTCAAAGGACCACTAGATGGAAACTAGGAGATACCTCAAACTCCAACTCTTTATTGCTGCAAAGTGATCAAAATGCCATAAGGTGATCAAAAAGCCAATGCACGGTTATAAAGGAATCATAAAAACTCAATGATATGATGAAAAAAATGCAACAAAAAAGAATAACCACAATATTGGAGGAGGCTTTTTACATGATCAACAAATTAAATTGAATAGAACTGGAATTTCAGGCGAAGGAACCACTTTCAAATGGCCTTATAATATGTGTTAAAAGTTGTATAGATGGCAGCAGAGACCAAACCTATTCTGGGTGCTCAGAAAAGGCATGTTGAAAGGGCAGCAAAATGTATGTATGACACCTATCAATTTCCTTTATTAAAAACTGAAGAGAAGTTGTGATGGGCTTTCTGACATTAACATGAGTTTGAACCCATTGAGTTTGATCCCCTCCTTCAATTCCGGCCAGTAGTGTGTCAGTGGAGTGAATGAATGATGGACAATTGTTTTTAGTATTGAATTTGAGTTGAATTTATTGACTTCTATGCCGCCAAATCTCGTAGGACTCAGGGTGGTTTACAACCATATAAAAACACAATAAAATACAATAATAAAAGAAGTCAATATTAATACTAAAAACATTAAAAATGATAAAAACAATAAAATCCCCCACAGCAATCTAATCAACTAAACATACATACCTATCCAATTAAGATGATTTGGCCAGGAGAGATAGTAGTATTCACAGCCCCCAGGCCTGCTGGCACAAACCAGATTTTCACTGCTTTTCAGAGCAGCAGTAGGGTGGGAGCAGTACAAACACTGGGGGGGGGGAGTTGGTTCCAAAGAGTCGGGGCAGCCACAAAGAAGGCCCCCACCATGCAGCCCTGTCAACCTGCATTGCTTAGTTGACAGGACCTGGAGGAGGTCAACCCTGTGAGATCTTATTGGCCTCTGGGAGGTATGCGGTCCCGAATATAGTCTAGTCCTAAGCCATGTAGCCATTAGAGGTAATAACCAACACCTTAAATTGTGACTGGAGACTCACTGGTAGTCAATAAAAACTGCACAGTATTATTTGTGTACGCTGTCCTGAATCCACTGGAAAATGGCAGCCTATAAATTTGAAGAAACAAACCAACCAACCAATCAATCGACCAATCAATGAAAGTTCTTTAAAGTTAATATTGTTTTAGGCTTTTGGTTTTCTCTACCCTCAAATGCTCTACGTTTTTGCAAGTGCAGGGTCTGCTTTTTTGGGGGGAAGGGGACTATTGATTGTGACAACTGGCCCAAAGTCACCCAGCTGGGTTTCATGCCTAAAATGAGACTAGAATTCACAGTCTCCTCGTTTCTAACCTGGTTTTAAGCTTAATGAATAATAATAATAATAATAATAATAATAATAATAATAATAATAATAATAATAATAATTATTATTATTATTATTATTATTATTATTATTATTATTATTATTATTATTATTTATTAGATTTGTATGCCGCCCCTCTCCGAAGACTCGGGGCAGCTCACAACAATGATAAAAACAATATTATACTGGCACAAATCTAATATTAAAAAAACAACAACAACAACAACTAAAAACCCTATCATAATTAAAAACCAAACAGCACATACATACCAAACATAAATTATAATAAGCCTGGGGGAAAGGTGTCTCAAATCCCCCATGCCTGGTGGTATAGTTGGGTCTTAAGTAGATTACAGAAGACAAGGAGGATGGGAGCAGTTCTAATCTCTGGGGGGAGTTGATTCCAGAGGGCCGGGGCCACCACAGAGAAGGCTCTTCCCCTGGGGCCCGCCAGATGACATTGTTTAGTTGACGGGACCTGGAGAAGGCCAACTCTGTGGGACCTTATCGGCCGCTGGGATTCGTGCGGATTAATGAAAGTGAAAGTTTAAATAAATATGTGATTGGCGAGATCTGTCAAAGTGTCAGCATCCAACAAACTCATTTGGGTTTCTCTAGATCACAGTATTATAGCAGAAAATAATAATAGCCTTGAGTATTTTAAAATAGAAGCTTTATGGCACATTCTCTCTTGCCAACTTTGCAGCAACGCTGAAGGAGAAGAAAGAGAGAGAGATTAATTATATTGCTTTCTTTGTTTACCTTACACTGCCGCCTTAGCCTTACCTAGCCTGGTGCTTCCTGATGTGTTAGGTCATGATCCTTATCTGCTCCAGGAGAAGGTGCAAAAAATTTATTAAAGCGAAACACTGTTCAAAGAAATCAGAGTTAATACAACAATGTCTTTCTGTGAGCTATACTCCAGGTAAAAAAAAATAGGTCTCCTTCCAGATCTGAAATTAAACACATTTCTGCTTGTAGGAACACAATAGAAAATTGTACTGTCTGTGAAGATTATGTTTTCTGTCATTTGAGGACATTCCCCTCCGGATTCCTCCCTCTTTCCCTCCCCATAAGTAGATAAAATCAGATTTCACCTTCCTTCTCCAACTTCAAGATTCTTTCCAGTGGCCTGACTTCATTTCCTCACCATTGTTCTTGTTATAAAATGCCTTCCTGGCGTTTAACCTAAGTCTTTCCTTTGCAACCTAAACCCATTTCCTTCTTGCTGACAGCCCCCCCGCCCCTTAACAATAGACTGCTCAGAGCATTAAAAAGAAGTGGCAAAAGGAGCTACATGTTCAGAACAGTCACTGTTCTTTTATTTTACAGTAAATTGTAGCCCTGGGAGTCACAGATTTAATCAAATCCACCCATGTACTAGAGGTACCAAAGTGGCACTAAACCTTTCTCTGTCTCTCCTCCCCCACATTTTCTTTCCTGAATCATTTGCCCATTGAAAATACTCCAAGATATTTATTTATATACAGTGGTACCTCTACTTAAGAACTTAATTCGTTCCGTGACCAGGTTCTTAAGTGGAAAAGTTTGTAAGTAGAAGCAATTTTTCCCATAATGTAAAAGCAAATAATGTGTGCAAACCCATTAGGAAAGAAATAAAAGCTCAGAATTTGGGTGGGAGGAGGAGGAGGAGGAAGAAGAGGAGGAGGACAACAGTCATTGCCCAGAAAAGGGAGCGTTTCTTTTCTCTGGGTGCTGGCAGAGGTTTATTCCCTCTCCAAGTGCCCAGAGAAAGGAAAATGCTTTGTTCTCTCTGGACTACCAAAACCTCCTTAAGCACCACTGAAAGGCTCCTCTGGCAGCCCAGAAAAGCCCGAGATGGCCAGGATTAAAGGGAGAATTACAGGAAACTGGCCGGGCCTTCGTGCCACTCTCAAATTTCCTGGGAAATTTTTCCGGGTTTGGGTTCTTAAGTAGAAAATGGTTCTTAAGAAAAGGCAAAAAAAAAATCTTGAACATCCGGTTCTTATCTAGAAAAGTTCTTAAGTAGAGGCGTTCTTATGTAGAGGTACCACTGTATTCTCATTTAGCATTACATTTTTATTCTGTTTTCATCCAAGAGCTCAAAGTAAGATAAAGGTAAAGGTTTCCCCTGTCCACAGATTGCAGATTAACAGATTGGAAGAGATCTTGTAGGTCCTCTAGAGTGTTTCCCAACCTTGGCAACTTGAAGATATCTCGACTTCAACTCCCAGAATTCCCCAGCCAGCATTTGCTGGCTGGGGAATTCTGGGAGTTGAAGTCCAAATACCTTCAAGTTGCCAAGGTTGGGAAACACTGCTAAATCCAACTCCCTGCTCAAGCAGTTTACCCTACACCATTTCTGACAAATGGCAGTCCAATTTATTCTTTAAAGTCTCAAGTGTTGAAGCTCCTACAATCTCTGAAGGCAAGCTGGTTCCAACTTCCATTGGTTGATCATTCTCATTGTCTGAAAGTTCTTCCTTGTTTCCAGGTTGAATCCAGGCAGGGGTTGCCACTCCTGCTGCTCCCAGTGTGCTGCATGTGCAGTTACACATCTCTGGCGTGGATGCATGTCCAAGTGAGATTTTGCTTCTGAGCATGCACAGGAAGCAAAATCTTATGAGGAGACATGTGCGCAAGAGAGATTTCAGTGGGTTTTTTTGCTTCTGCACATGCAAAAATTTGTCAAAATCTCTCGCATGCACATGTCCCCTTGTGGGATTTTGCTTCCTGCTCATGCGCAGAAGCAAAATCTCACTCAGATGTGCACATGTGCACACCAGAGCTGCAGAGTTGCATGCACAGCTCCATTTTCGTTACCGGTATGATGGCGTCAACCATATCGGTAGGAACCTGCTACTGGTTGAATCTCTCCTTGATCAGTTTCCATCCATTATTCCTTGTCTGGCCTTCAAATGCTTTGGAAAATAGCCTAACCTCCTCTGACCAAGGAAGCGTGAGTGACAGGGAAGAGGGGAGTTTGACAGACAGCCCAGGAGGAGATCAATCATCTGTATCATCCTTGGATTCTGAACAAGAATTAATGACACATCCACGCATGTGTAGAGTGATGCATAGGAGACAACAACTGAAGGATTATTACAAGAGAAAATGAGGCCACCTGTGGTTGGGTGGGGCTGCTGTAATTAGTGCTACAGATAAAAGTGCAACCTGGTGTTTTAGCCTCATGGCAGTTTATCTGATTCATTGTTTCATCAAGATCGTGGTTTTTGTGCTTGCTGTTCAAGATTGTGTGTGGACTCTCTGGACTTTAGAATTGGACTCAATTTCCCAGTTATTGGGTGAGCAATTGGATTGCATTTAACCTGTGCCTTGTGTGTACCAGAAAATCCCTTTGACATTTAAAAAGGGAGCTGTTTCTGTTTTTCTGTTTATAAAAACTTTTGGGTTTTCCTTTTATCCTGTGGTGTGTGTCTTCCTGTACTAATTACCCTGTGATTACGGGCAGTTGAAACACGCCGGCAGAACAGATAATGAACAAATTTCTAGTGGTACAGAGTGCTACATCCAGGGGTGGGCTACTGCTCGGATTTGGGGGGGGGACGCAATGGGGTAGTAAAAATGGAGCTACACCCCAGGGCACCCAATTTGCACTGAAAGATAGTAAAAGAAAATGCATAAGCCATGCCCACAGTATGGTAGTTAAAAGTTTTCTAGCCTGTCGCTGGCTACATCTGTGGTATAGTTTATATATCTGGGGTATAAGAGTCCAATGATGATCGGTTTAAGGCTGATTCATCCTTCCATCCTTCCCAAGGTTGGTAAAATGAGGACCCAGATTATTGAGGGCAATATGCTAATTCTGTAAACCACTTAGAGAGGGCAATTGTTAGCTCTCTTGACTTTGAATCTGCCGATCGGGGTTCGAATCCAGGTGGAACCACCTTTAAAAAAAGTGCTCGCTTCGGCAGCACATATACTAAAATTGGAACGATACAGAGAAGATTAGCATGGCCCCTGCGCAAGGATGACACGCAAATTCGTGAAGCGTTCCATATTAAAAAAAAACACCTTCACTCCTACATCTGCAGGCTTGCGCAGCTCCAATGATGCCTGGCAGAGTATGCCACAGACCTTGCAAGACCTCATTGCCACTGCCTATACCCAGGGTGTGGCCATAGGGGCTCAGCAGCATCAGCAGGCTCCAGTGGGACTCCCTCCAACGAGGTCCAGAGACCCCTGGACTGCCCCAGCCACCTTTTCCTTGGAAGGATCGATGGATGAGGAGCGGTCATCTAAAGACAATTTCAGTGGGGCAGAGGATGAACTGTCTGGTGATGAGCAGCCCCCTGAACCGCCCATCTTTACTGGTCTCTTCAAGTCGTCCCTCTTTAGGGTTCTGTTAAATAAGTAAATTGGTAAATAAGTCTAAGTGCTATTGCTATTCCAAGGTTACATATCAAGTCTTGAAACACTTGGATATTGTTCCAAAATATCCTTCAAAATCAAGCTGCAAAACAGGGGCAAATTAATTATTTATAGCTTGATTTATATTAATTGTTGTTTTGACTCCACGCTTTGGACTGCAGCCCTAGCACATCAGGATTGATTTGGTCCTCCCAAAGGTACATAGTAGAGCAATCTGCCCAGGAAAGTATTAGATTCTTTTTTAAAAAAAATATAATAATAATATTTTTCAGATGGCAGATGAATTATGATCAATCAAGGAATGCAATAACAACACATTTCCTGAATCAGAGGGGCCTAAGACTATACGATATTTATGGTAATTTTAGGATTTATGATTTTCAAATTCTATACATCTTCCTTGGAGAAGGAGATTTCCTGGGGCTGCAGGTGCATTTTCTTCAGCAAAAGAAGCAGATGGTTGAGGAAGGAATGTCTGTCTGGGGAAACCAAAATTAAGAAAATTCTAACTCCTTTTAAAATGATGGGGAATGAAAGAAAATTTCTTCCCTTACCACCATTCAACAATTCCCTCCAGTTATTTTTCATTCCTATGCATCTTTCTCTTGTGAAGAACTCTTGTGGTTTATGCATAGGGAATGAAGGGTCTATTTGCATGCCAAAGTAAGTGATAATGAATTAGCTGCTTAAGCCAGTTCTTCTGCTGCTGATGTTCTGAAGATGAGAGATCTGCTCATTTACATTTCATCTCCCCTCTGGGTAGAGATGGTGTTATTCTGCTAGCACTGTTCCTCTCCTCTTAACCCAGTGCTTCCCAAACTTTTGCCTTCAGCCCCCAAAACTTCGTATCAGAGAGTCATTTTTATGGCTTATCAGAAAGCTATTCATTTGTTCATTTATTATCATGCTTGTGTGCTGCCCATCTCACCAAAGGCGAGTTTACAGACAGTGAATTTAAATACCCTGTAAAACATTAAAACAATAAACAGGAACAATAAATTTCAAATTCAATTAAAATAAAGCCAACCAGGATGGAGAAGAAGGGAGCAAAGTGCTCACATGGAAGAAATGGGATGTTATCTACTCCGTTAGCCACCTCCAAAGGGCCACATGCCCTATTTGGACCCCAGGCTGGTAAGCACAGCCATGTCTTCAAGGCTTTTCAGAAGGCCAAAAGAGTAGGAACAGGTCTGACCTCAAGGAACAAGAGGGCTGGAGCCAGGGCAGAAAAGGCTGTTTTTCTGGACCTTACCACCTGGAATTCCTTCGCTGATATTGCTTGGTGGTATCCCCCTTCTGCCAGATGGGTGGTGCAGGCTAATCCCATTGGGTGAACTAGTTACACAGATAGCCTGGACCCATGTCATGGAGGGCTTTAAAGGTGATAACCAATACCTTGAATTGGACCTGGAAGCAAATTGGCAGCCAGTATTTGTGGAATAGTGATGTAGCATAGGCCACCTTAGGGGCCCCTAAAACTGCCTATGCAACTGTGTTCTGCACCAGCTGAAGCTTCCAGATATTCTTCAAGTGTAGCCCCAGGTAGAGGCATTGCAATATCCAAATGAGGAGAGAAGGGCTTGGGTGACTGAACATGGGGATCCCCAATCCAGTGCAACTGATCACAACATGAAGTAGTGCAAAGTCAGTCCTAGCCATCCCTGCTTGCTGCTCATCAAGCATGAGTTCAGCAGAACCCCCATCCCCACCGATCTGTCTGGGGAAGTGCCACCTCATCCAGAACAAAAGATGTTAAAGTCTTGGAGATAGAAGCTCCATGCACCCCAAAAACACTTGGTCTTACCAGGGTTCAGTCAAAGTCCGTTGTTTCCCACCCAGATCCCCACAATCCCTTCAGAACCACCTGCTACCGCACAAATCCCAGTGACCGATAAGGTCCCACAGAGTTGGCCTTCTCCGGGTCCCGTCGACTAAACAATGTCGTCTGGTGGGCCCCAGGGGAACAGCCTTCTCTGTGGTGGCCCCGGCCCTCTGGAATCAACTCCCTCCAGAGATTAGAACTGCTCCCACCCTCCTTGTCTTTCGTAAACTACTCAAGACCCACCTTTACCGCCAGGCATGGGGGATTTGAGACACCTTTCCCTCAGGCTCTTTATATTTTATGTTTGGTATGTGTTGTGATTCAGCCTGAGGCTCCTCAGGGACCGTCTGGAGCTCTGCCGGATCCATGCCCAGAGGAGGAGGACAGTGACCAGGAGGGGGAGGACCAGGCAGATGGGGGAGAGGAACATCAGGAAGAGGAGGAGGGAGAGCAGCCTGAGACCCCCGGGGGGGGGGGCTCTCCCCAGCTAGTAGCCTGGATTCATTGGATGAAGACGCACAGGCTATAATAGACATGAGGCAGAGACGTGCAGCTCAAAGAAGGGGCCAATTAGAAAAGTATTTCCATCCCTGAATTGGCAACAGCTGGGTTTGGGTGTGGTTCTCCTCAGCAGGGTTGAAAAGGCAGGCCCGCCCTTACAGTCTTGTGGAGAGTTATCAACTGGGAGTCCTGTGACCTTGCTTCGATTCTTGGCGTCTCTGATCTTGGCTTGTGGCCTAGAAGGCTGAAAGACTTGTGGGAGGCGTGGGTTTTATTATCTCCAGTGTTGTTTTTGCCAGCAAGAATCCTGTTTTATTGCCTGGCCTTCGTGAAACCTCTGTGAAGCTTCATCATGTTCCTGTCTGTAAGAACAGTTTTTGTTACCTGTGTTTGATTTCCCGTATATAAACTGCCTTTGCTTTTTACCAGTATGTCTGGTTACTCTTTTTGGTTGGTGTTGGCGTCTGGGGGGACCCAGACAGAACAGTATGTATGTGTCGTTTGGTTTTTAATATGATAGATTTTATATATTTCTTTTTAATATTAGATTTGTTTTACTATAATATTGTTTTTATCATTGTTGTGAGCCGCCCCGAGTCTTCGGAGAGGGGCGGCATACAAATCTAATAAATTGAATCTCCAGGCATTGTGGGTCCTCTGAAGCTACCAAGCAACCACCCACTCTACAATCTTTTCCATAAAAAAGGAGATGGGAAGTTGGAGGGAAGATGGATAAGGTTTTTTTAGTAAGATTTTTAAAAAATAAGAAATGTCTTATTAAACATACCTGTCATGATTGGTTAATATGTTGCCACCCAAAGAAAAATCACTTTTATCCAAATTTTGTATAATTTATTCAGGTGTATGAAACCCTGCTTTAACCCTTTACTGGCTGAATCCGTGAACTCATAATGACTGCTGAACTGAGCTGTTGCGGCATTTCCTGGATTGGGGATCCTCACGTTCAGTCACTCAACCTGTGGGGGGGAGGGAATGTTATTTTCCAAGGAATTGGGAATCTTTAGTAATATTTGCTTGTTTCTGAAGTGGAGAATAGTTGATTTTTGCTTTCTCATCTAGCAGCCTCGTCTTACACTTCAGATGTTAAGGGGTGACTTTTGGCAATCAAATAGCCCCTGGGCAATGATGCTGCCACCAGCAAATCCTTTAATTCCAGAAGCACCCTTCAGGCTAGCTTTGTAAGTACTTCTGACAGGAATACAGGCAGTTGTCAAGAGGAGAAATAATCCTTTTTTCCTGGGCAAAGGCTTTTCAGATACACTGTTTGAACAACTTACTGTGTTTGACTGAAACAATGATTAAGGATACTTTTCCACAAGAATGCTATCCAGTTTTAAAGTCCTTTCAGACCTCCACCATTCCATCCTGTTGGCAGTACCTGTAAGCTGAGTTGATTTAGCGCTGCTTCAATGGTCATGTCCTGGAAGCCATAGTAAAACCCTTCTTCTTTTCACTTGAAATGCTATAGTTTTGGAGACTGCATGTGGTCAGCCTGTTTCACATTTGCAGGAGCTCTGCCTCCCTATGCGTCCTGGGAGCATCAGATCTCTTCACATAGGAACTACTGAGACCTATTTGCATTTAACAAGACAAATATGCACAGCCCATGGTGGAGGTCGGGCATGCAATCTATTGCTTTTTTTTGTGCAAAGAGAAGAAAGAGGAAAATTTTGTTGCTGCAACACTTGCAGCAGCTTAGGCAACAAGAGAGAGGGTTTTTTTTGCTCCTTCTTCTTAACAGATTTGCACATTATCATCTGAAGGACTGAGAAATAGGGCAGTGCCCTAATTTTTCTTCATTTTCCCTTAAAATGAAATAAGGATGGTGTCAAGTTCATTGAAAACATTCAATCAAGGCATGACCAACACCCCCATCCCAACAACACTGACAGAATAAACTACTGTATATAAACAAACCCTCACCTACAAAAAGATATTGACAAAATTGAACTGGTCCAAAGACGGGCTACAAGAATGGTGGAAGGTCTTAAGCATAAAACGTATCAGGAAAGACTTAATGAACTCAATCTGTATAGTCTGGAGGACAGAAGGAAAAGGGGGGACATGATCAAACATTTAAATATGTTAAAGGGTTAAATAAGGTCCAGGAGGGAAGTGTTTTTAATAGCAAAGTGAACACAAGAACAAGGGGACACAATCTGAGGTTAGTTGGGGGAACAATCAAAAGCAACATGAGAAAATATTATTTTACTGAAAGAGTAGTAGATCCTTGGAACAAACTTCCAGCAGACGTGGTTGGTAAATCCACAGTAACTGAATTTAAACATGCCTGGGATAAACATATTGCCATCCTAAGATAAAATACAGAAAATAGTATAAGGGCAGACTAGATGGATCATGAGGTCCTTTTCTGCCGTCAGTCTTCTATGTTTCTATGTTTACTCCCTTTTAGAACTAAAGATGTTCCCTGGCCTGGTAATGAAACATCAACAAGCAAACAAACAAACGAACAACCTCAGAGAGCACCAAGGACTCTGCAGTTCAGCCCTGAACTACAAATATTCTCATCTATTGGTAACTGGAATGTATGCCTGAATGAAAGACTTATAAGAGAAGCAAATTTCCTGATCAAGTAATTGGCTAATGGTAGAGTTGCATTCTCCTGTCCAAATCTGAAATCCAGCCTGCACTTTTTGGCATTGAGGGTTTTGCCGTTTCACTGAGTAAATAAGAGTTGAATTCAGCAACAGAACACAGATCCTCTACTTCTAAGATTTAAGTAGTCAGAAAAATTAATAACTAAATGTGGAAGCCATGATTCCAAATTCTGTAAAAATATAATCTTTTACATATTGTTTTAGATCTAAGAAATCTAAGGGAAACAGCCCCCAACCCAAGTTATTTAACTCCTGTATGGATCTAGAAGGCTAGAAAGGGATAGTATGCTTTCCAGGTTACTGCACCAAATATTAAATGTATTAAAACTATTTGCCCACAGGCTATATTTCGTGCAATATGCTCCCAGCTGTCAGGGAACTAAACTATTCCAGTGAAATTTGGGGTGAGTGTGGGTGGGGAATGAACTAGAGATGCTTAGAGAGTCAGAGAAATACGTAGATGAGACTGTCTAGTGCATGAAATAGCTTTATCTCACTTCCAGAATGAGAGCTTACTAGGCCTTGTGGAAAGAAGACACCACTTTGAGGATAATGGAGATAATCCTTTAGAAGTAGCCCAATCCTTTGGTGGGAACCACATGTCATTATATCAAAAGTGGACGAAGTGCTAGAAGATTTATTTATTTATAAATAATAAACAAACAAACAAATAAATAATAAGATGGAACAATTTTGGTTGTGGGAGATTTAGAGATCTATGTCAATATAGATTGCATGTAACTCGCTTGCCTCATGTGATGTCCTGTTCCATGTAGGTAAATTATACTTATCTAGATATGCTGCTCCATCTAAATAAACTAATTCTAGATCTAATTCTAGATATCCTGTTACATCTAGATAAACAGTGAAGAACAAGAGCTTAACGGGCCTGCAACATTAGGAAACCTAGCCAGCTAATTGTGGAAGCCAACATTTAAGTGCTAGGAAGCAGAATAAATTCTAACTTTCTCTGAGTACAGGAAGCCCAATGAAGGATCAGACAGCGATATTAGGTACAGGATATTTGTTAGACACTAGAGAAATTTTTGGGAAAAGAAAAATAATGGAGCCTGTTGAAATTGAAGTGAAATAAGGCTATTGGCACATAATATCAAAAGAATGGCAGAGCAGCTATTAAACTGATCTATGGGGTGTAATCAACAGTTCTGAGCTATAACCACTATAAAATATTGTAGGGTTGTTGTTGTTTTTTGAAAACATTTTGAAGGATGGAGCAAAAATTGGAAGTGGAAATGAGACCTAGGAGAGGAAAAAGAGAGACAGAGATAGATGAAACAAGCTAGCATAAAATTTAAAAAGACAGTGTGTTATCAATATTTCAGGAATCTCCAAGTCAGGATGTAGAAATAGTATGCTGGGTTACAACTATTAAAAAATTACAAAAAAATTTTTGTGGTGAAAATTAAGTACTGAAGTTCCTCAAGGACTGACATGAACCTTGGCATAATCCAGCAGCATTGTTCTTTGGTATACTGCTTTTATAATATGATTGATCAATTGATTGATTGATTGATTGATTATGTGTCATAAAGTTGGTAATAACTCTTGGTATTTAGGTAGACTTCTCTAGGATGGTGTAGTATTTATAATCATGTAATGTATACACTGTTCAAGATTCTGTTACTAGGGTGTCATTCTGTTACTAGGGTGTCATTCTGTTACTAGGAAGACATAGGTTAGAGCAGTGTTTCCCAACCTTGGCAACTTGAAGATAATTGGACTTCAACTCCCAGAATTCCCCAGCCAGCGAATGCTGGCTGGGGAATTCTGGGAGTTGAAGTCCAAATATCTTCAAGTTGCCAAGGTTGGAACACTGGGTTAGAGCATCTCTGCCTAAAGGAAAACAACACTGAACTTGACTTCTTTCACACTATATTCATGGAGGACAAAAGGACTCAAACACATGCATGCAGACAATTTTATTTTAACGTTCTTGACCTATTCTGTAGCATTTAAGTACTGTATTCATATAGGGATGTAACATAAAGGGATCTTTTATTTACAAAATTGAGCTAAGAAATCTGATCATAAATCATGCATGCCATTAAGCAGGTTACCATGTGACTATGCCCAATTTTTGATCTTTTTACAGTGGTCACTAGCAAACCTTCTTTTTTTTTTTTTCAAGAAAGGAGAAGTAAACCCTGTTTTCTGGCAAAAATAAAAATAAAAATCATACATTGCAGTCGTGTAACTGTAAGACCCTGCAAATGGATCTAAGTGAAAGTCAATTGACAAGCATCAAAATGTGATCACATGACTACCAGGGGTGGAGGAGAGGTTGGGCTGCAGCCATCAGAAAGTTGAAACTGGGTTGTAAGAAGTAAAGAGCTACCAAAATTTTTACTACTACAGTGTGGGAGTTGCTTAGGCAGGATGCCCTGCGTTTTCTTTCAACATCTTTCAGTGCAAATTTGATGCTCTAGGGTGGAGCTCCATTTTCGCTACTCCATTGCATCCTCTCCCCAGGTCTGGGCAGCAGCCCACCCCTAGTTGTAAGTAGATCTGGAGAGATCTGCCTAAGTTTCAAACGGTTGTTATGTTATCGGTTGCCAGGCAAGGACTATCTGTAACTTGAAATCTGAAAATTACCTTAAATTTCATAAACTTCAATTATCCTGTTTTTTTGATTTGCAAACTTAATAATGATATTTGAATTGCCATTTCCTACTTCGTTTTAAAATTAGACACTGGAGATAGGAAACTGTAGGTCTATTGTACCAACATGGGGCTACTAGTTACAAAAGCTTTCTGCTAGGCAAGTGCCTACATCACTTACTTTTGATTTTTCAAAGGCATTTGTTATTGCACATTATAATTATGACTGTCTTAGCACTATTCAATTTATGCCTAAGCATAACATAATTATACCTTCACTATAGGGTTCTTGCTTTTAGCAGTTTTTTCCAGTAGAAAGGCTACTGCACTGTCATTAAACTCTCAGATGGGAAATTAGGGTTAGAAAATTGTTATTTTTATGTTAATTTGATTTTTTAAAAACTATATTCAATAATGGTGCCCACTCCCATCAAGCAATAGACTATTAAATGCCTTGGAGAGGATAAAGATGTCCATACTGAGCTATAATTAATTAATTAATTAATTAATTATTTTCTTCCAGTTGATCAAGTTAAATCTTCAAAAGGCAGATTTTTCTTCAAATGTTTCCCTTTTCTTTTTAAAGATAATCTTTCACAAAAGGAGATTTCCAGAATAACCTGGTGGTGTGGCCATCAAGTAAAGAAGTACGGAAGTTCTTAAGAAGAGGATAATACACAATGCAAATAATTTGTGAAACTGCTTGTGGCTGGTCTTTTTATCACTCAACTGTTTATTAGCAATGTACCCACCTTTTGATATAAAAATAATACAGAATATATATAGCTTTTGATTGATTATTTGTTGAGAACTAATTCCTTAGCTTTTCAGAATAGCTTCTTTTTGCTACTCTGATCTCCCCTGTTAATACATTTCTGGCCTGACTGTATAGCATTCTATCTTTTCTGTAGGCTTCCTCTTTGGAACGATGTAGCTGCTTATGTTTAACTGCTTAAGTTTAACTGTGAACCAAGGTTTATTGTTACTGTATATTCACAAGTTTATTCATTTATTTATTAGTTTATTTTATTAATTAAATAAAATAAATAGAGTTGCCTCCCAATTTCTGGAGGACTCTGGACGGCTTACAACAAGAAGGAATATATAAAAATAGACAATTTAAAAGAAAATTTAAAACCCTTTAATAAAATCATGCATATCTTTTACAGCTGGATCTGGAGGATGTGTCATTTGATCAATAATAATAATAATAATAATAATAATAATAATAATCATCATCATCATCATCATCATCATCATCATCATCATCATCTCAGGAGGTAGCTGGTTCCAGAGAGCCAGTGTCGCCACAGAGAAGGCCCTCGCCCATGGTCCCGCCAACCAACACTTCTCCACTCGCAACAGAATACCCTATGCAACTAGACTTACAATCCTAGGTTTAGAAAGCTTAGAACTACATCGCCTTAAACATGATCTAAGCATAGCCCAAAGAATCATCTGCTACAACGCCCTTCCTGTCAACGACTACTTCAGCATCAAGCACAACACATGAGCACACAACAGATACAAACTTAAAGTAAACCGCTCTAAACTCAACTGCAGGAAATACGACTTTAGTAACTGAGTAGTTGATGCATGGAACTCACTACCTGACTCTGTGGTTTGGTCACCAAATCCCCAAAACTTTACCCTTAGACTATCCACTGTTGACCTCTCCCAATTCCTAAGATGTCAGTAAGGGGCATGCATAAGTGCACCAGCGTGCCTTCCGTCCCCTTCCTCCGAGTCTACAGAGAGGGGTGGCATACAAATCCAATAAATAATAATAATAATAATAATAATAATAATAATAATAATAATAATAATAATGTTTCTTTTTTTACTTGTATCATGTATACGAATATTATTATATCTTTGTAGATCACCAATACATGCTTGACAAAATAAAAAAATAAAAAAAATAAATATAATGTTATAGTATCTGTGAATTCATCCAGATCTGAAGAGGTATCTTAAAAAATATTCTAGTCTGAGGAGTCAAAGCAAGCCTGTAGCTTTAACTTTGCCTCTTCAGTCCAAGTCCTCATTGATTTAAATATTGGTTTTGTGGCTTTAAATCTTTGTCTGTAAGCAAGTACAAGGTAAATCATGCAATGATCAGAGTGGCCCACAGCTGCTTGTGGTAAAGACAAATAAGCATTTTTTAGTGTTGTATAGCAGTGGTCTGAAGTATTTTTGCCTCTAGTGGGACAATTGACATACTGAAAATATTTTGGTAGCTCTTTCATTAAGTTTGCCTTGCTTAAATTTCCCAAAATAATGACCAGTATTTGGCTTCAGCCTCTATAATTTGATCACCAGAGTTCTTAATACCTTGTTTACACAGGCTTCTGGTGAGAAATACACAGTAATGAGTAGAAATGACAAGAACTCATGTGGAGTGTAAAATGGTTTACATTTGATAAGTAAAAAGGTTTTCACCCTAACCCCCAACATTTCTCCCTTAGACTATCCACGATTGACCTATCCAGGTTCCTAAGAGGTCAGTAAGGGGCGTACATAAGTGCACTGGTGTGCCTTTCGTCCCTTGTCCAATTGTCTTTCCTTTCTCTCACTTATCATATATATTTTCTTTCTTTCATATATCCTCTCCTCTAAGTTCACTTTACCCTTATATATATTACTACATGTGTATGTTTCTTCCTATATATTTGTGTACTGGACAAATGAATGAATAAATAAAATAAACAAAGAGCTATGTCTTGAGACAGCTGTTGTTGATATATATACATAAGCCTCCTTCCTTTCTTTCTCCCTGATAGTTCTATAATTCTGTCTGCTATAAGTATCTGAAATCCTGGTATATGCTTGCTGTTGTCATCAATTCCTCATTTAGCCCCCCCCCCCGAGTCTACGGAGAGGGGCGGCATACAAATCCAAGAAATTATAGAAACATAGAAACATAGAAGTCTGACGGCAGAAAAAGACCTCCTGGTCCATCTAGTCTGCCCTTATACTATTTTCTGTATTTTATCTTAGGATGGATATATGTTTATCCCAGGCATGTTTAAATTCAGTTACTGTGGATTTATCTACCACGTCTGCTGGAAGTTTGTTCCAAGGATCTACTACTCTTTCAGTAAAATAATATTTTCTCATGTTGCTTTTGATCTTTCCCCCAACTAACTTCAGATTGTGTCCCCTTGTTCTTGTGTTCACTTTCCTATTAAAAACACTTCCCTCCTGGACCTTATTTAACCCTTTAATATATTTAAATGTCTCGATCATGTCCCCCCTTTTCCTTCTGTCCTCCAGACTATACAGATTGAATTCATTAAGTCTTTCCTGATACGTTTTATGCTTAAGACCTTCCACCATTCTTGTAGCCCGTCTTTGGACCCGTTCAATTTTGTCAATATCTTTTTGTAGGTGAGGTCTCCAGAACTGAACACAGTATTCCAAATGTGGTCTCACCAGCATTCTATATAGCGGGATCATAATCTCCCTCTTCCTGCTTGTTATACCTCTAGCTATGCAGCCAAGCATCCTACTTGCTTTCCCTACCGCCTGACCACACTGCTCACCCATTTTGAGACTGTCAGAAATCACTACCCCTAAATCCTTTTCTTCTGAAGTATTTGCTAACACAGAACTGCCAATACAATACTCAGATTGAGGATTCCTTTTCCCCAAGTGCATTATTTTACATTTGGAAACATTAAACTGCAGTTTCCATTGCTTTGACCATTTATCTAGTAAAGCTAAATCATTTACCATATTACAGACGCCTCCAGGAATATCAACCCTATTGCACACTTTAGAGTCATCGGCAAATAGGCAAACCTTCCCTACCAAACCTTCCCCTATGTCACTCACAAACATATTAAAAAGAATAGGACCCAGAACAGACCCTTGTGGCACACCGCTTGTAACCTGACTCTGCTCAGAATACTCGCCGTTAACAATAACTCTCTGATGTCTACGCTTCAGCCAGCTGCAAATCCATTGAACTATCCAGGGATTAAGTCCAATCTTCACTAATTTATCTATCAGCTCTTTATGTGGAACTGTATCAAAGGCTTTGCTGAAGTCCAGGTAGGCAATATCCACGGCACCACCTTCATCCAACACCTTTGTGACATAGTCAAAGAAATCAATGAGATTAGTCTGACATGATTTGCCTTCAGTAAAGCCATGCTGATTTGGGTCCAATAAGTTATTGTTTTTTAGGTGCTGATTTATCCTCTTTTTGAGTAGAGTCTCCATCATTTTAACTACCACTGATGTCAAGCTAACTGGCCTGTAGTTAACAGCTTCTTCTCTACTGCCCTTCTTGTGGATAGGCACAATACTGGCCATTCTCCAATCCTCAGGAACTTCTCCTGTTAACAAGGATTGGTTAAACAAATCAGTCAGGGGGGTAGCAATGACAGATCTGAGTTCTTTAAGAGCTCTGGGATGGATGCCATCTGGACCCATTGCCTTATTTATCTTTAATCGTTCAAGTTCTTCTAAGACATCGGCTTCTAAGATCACTGGAGCTGAATCCGTACAGCTGGAAGCAATGCTATATCCCTCTATAGTATTATTTTGTAAGGTGTCTTTTGAAAAAACTGAACAGAAGTAGCTATTGAAATGGTCAGCGATCTCCTTATTCCCATTAATGCATGTATTATTCCCGGTACTAAGCTTCCTGATGCCGCAGTTTTTCTTCTTCTTATCACTAATATATCTGAAGAAGGTTTTATCCCCCTTCTTTACAGATTTGGCAATTTATTCCTCTTTTGAGGCTTTAGCAGCATATAGTATCTGTTTTGCCTCCTTCTGTCTCATTTTATACACCTTCCTATCAGCTATACTTCCAGACTCTTTATACCTCCTATAGGCAGCCTTTTTTTCATTGACTATAGCCCTTACATCATTGCTAAACCATAGCGGTTTCTTCTTCCTTTTACCTTTAGTTATTTGTCTTACATACAGTCCAGTGGCTTTTAAGATGGCCTTTTAAAATACAATCCACTGGGTGCTCGCTCCTGCCATTTTATCCCTCCCCTTTAATTCATTATCTAAATATCCCCCATTGCATTAAAATTTGTTTTTCTGAAATCCAATACTTTGGTTGCATTATAGGATTGCTCACAATGAGTTTTTACATCAAACCACAAACATAGATGGTCACTGCAACCTAAATTTTCTCCCACCTTGACCTCTGAAACCCAATTCCCATTCGTAAAAACTAAATCTAGAATATTCTCCCCTCTAGTTGGTGTCTTAACCAGCTATGCCAGAGCTGCTCCTGTAAAGGCCTCTACTATAGTCTTACTTTTGCATGTAAGGGCACTGGGGATATTCCAGTCAACATCAGGCATGTTGAAATCACCCATAACCACAATATCTCCCTTTAGTGCCATTTGGGTAATTTCATCCACCATCTTGTTGTCATATTCCTCAGATTGCCCTGGAGGCCTATAGATCACCCCAATTCTAATGACAGAACCTTCTTTATTTTGCATGCAAATCCAGAGAGTCTCCAGATCTTGACATGTATTTTGAATTAGTGTTGTTTTTAGACTTTCTTTAACATAAATGGCTACTCCACCTCCCCTTCTCTCTATTCTATCCTTCCTATACAGTGTATATCCTGATATGGATATTTCCCATTCATTAGAATCCTTAAACCATGTCTCAGTTATGGCAACCAGATCCAAATTATCTCTAGATATTATGGCCATTAACTCACAGAGCTTGTTGCTCAAGCTTCGAGCATTCGTGCACATTACCCGAACAACATTATTTTCATTATTAGTTTGCCCCTTATCATCCACAACTACATCTATTTTATTTGCAGCTCCCTTTTCATAAGCTTCCAAAAACTGATTTATCCTCATTGGTCGGGGACAGAAATCACCCACATCAGTTACATCTCTGTCCCCATTACCTAGTTTAAATGCCTGTCCAAGAAAGTTCTGAATTCCTCACCGAGCACCTGGGTACCTCTGTATGATGGATGCAAACCATCCCTCTTAAACAACTCCCTATTAGACCACATACTGACATCATGACTTACATAGCCAAAACCTTCAGCTTTACACCACTGCCTTAACCATACATTAAACTCTCTGATACACGTTGTTTTATCCTCTTGGCCACAAACCGGTAACACCTCTGAGAAAGTCACTGAATCAGTTATTTTACCCAGCTCCACACTTAGACATTGAAAATCTCTTTTTACTACATTAACATTTCTCTGGGACAAATCATTTGTGCCAAGATGCACCACCACATCAACGTTATTACCTTTACTCACAGCCTTGACAATGTTTGTAATCCGCCTCCTGTCCCTGCTGGCAGTGGCCCCTGGGAGACACCTCATCTCCTTCACCACATCCTTACTCTGTCCCAAATCAACACCTCTAACAGTCGAATCACCCACAAGAAAATGTGTCCTCTTTTTATTTCTACTAACTGCACTTGATGGTTTGGTGACACTATGTACCTCACTTAGAACAACTTCCCCTTTGAACATCCCCTCATTCTCTGCCTGAGGGACCTTGCTAATATCTCCAACATCCTTACTATTTAAATCCGCAAGAACATTATAGGAATTCGATACAGAGAGACCAAAATTGCTGTTTTTGCTCAACTGCATGCAATCTTCCTGAACCAACAGTTGTCCACACAGCCCTCCTCCTCGGGGGGCGCTGTGGAAGTGGAGGCTGCACACATGGCTGCATTACAGCACGTGGCTGGGACAATCTTTCCACTTCAGACTGCAAGCTACAAACTAAGGACTGCAATCTAGAGATCTCGCCATCTAACCTAGATGTCCTTATGCAAAAGGGCAGTATCCCAAGTTCCACAAGGTACTACGGAGGACAACAGCCAAACAAGTGTTACACTGCACCAAGCAAGTCATCTTAACAATGTATTGAAATACAAGTACTTAGCAAGAAAATCCACACCCCCTATTGCTACCAAACTTTGCTGATTTTGGTTTATAGTTATATGATTCGCGCGCCTAATGGCGCGCGGGCCACTACCTTCCTCTCTCCTTCTCTGTGATCAGAAAGTGCAAATTTAAAATGGCTTTTTCCTGCCTTTTATCCTTCCCAGTCTAATCCTGCCCCAGCCTAATCTGATTGAACACAAACTGCCAATAAAATTGTCTCTTACAGCCCCTCCTCCTTGAATTCAAACAATAGAAATGTAAAAAGCACTACCTTCCTCTCTCCTTCTCTGTGATCTGAAAGTGCAACTTAAAATGGCTTTTATTATTATTATTATTATTATTATTATTCAATAAAGCATAGGGCAGATAGTTGTAAAAATCAGAATTACATCTGTTTAAAAGGATTATTTCATCCATCTTATTAGTAAGTGAACGTAAATTGATGAAGAAAGTGAAGCTTTTTAAAATGCCCTTATTCCTATTTGAAAATCTCACACTTTTACCTCTTCAGCTCTGCTGTTTGTGTTTGCTTTTGGGGATTCATAGTTTGGGGAATTACAGTAGCTTCCATGTTAGAATCTCCTCCGTGTTTGTAAAGATAGGTAAAAGGTGAGGTTAAAGAGAATTGCTCCTTAAAGAAACATTCCTTAGTTCTTAGCAGATGGTCTCGTGACTATGAAATATGGAGAGAATCTCAGAGAATAATAGAAAATAAAGAAACCAAAGAAATATTAGATAGATAGAATATTAGAAGCCAAGGTGGCACAGCAGGTAGAGTGCAATACTGCAGGCCACTGTAGATCTGCACGTCAGCGGTTCAAATCTCATCATCAAGGTTGGCTCGGCTTTCCATCCTCCCGAGGTGGGTAAAATGAGGACCCCGATTGTTGAGGGCAATATACTGGCTCTGCTAAAAAGTGCTATTGTTAACATGTTGTAAGACGCCCTGAGTCTAAGGAGAAAGGTGGCATTAAAAAAAAATCGAATAAATAAAAATAAATAAATAAATTATATACTGCCCTCATTTTAGGGAGAGTATGAGCTTCAATATACAATTCAAAGGGCAAATGCGGTCCTTGTCTTGCAAATGGTTGTACATTCCTAATCCAGACTTTGAATGATGGTAATCAGGGATATTGGAAATTTATATA
This sequence comes from Erythrolamprus reginae, assembly GCF_031021105.1. Lineage (NCBI taxonomy): Eukaryota > Metazoa > Chordata > Lepidosauria > Squamata > Dipsadidae > Erythrolamprus > Erythrolamprus reginae. The sequence goes on from NC_091950.1 coordinate 50,718,462, forward strand.
TCAATGTATTTACTTTGATTGTTTATCTGATGAGATAAACTTTCTGGCTAATCAGATGCATGGTCCTTGATTGGGACAGTAGGTTAAAAGCAATCACTGGGAAAAAGAAATCAAGACGAGTTCAATTTTTACTTTATATTAAAAGCGATGGCTGAAATGGCAATTTATAAATAGTCCTTGCAGGAGGATTCAGTTAATTATTTTTCATTTTACTTCAGTTTCAATTAGAATGTGCACTACGGTTTCTTTTTGTCTTAACTTTCTTTTTCTGGAACATGGCAGATTCAGTGAGAAATGAAAGCAGATTCTTTGATGTCTCTACCAAGATACCTTTTGAAATGCTAACGCAAAACAGGAGCACCGCACTCCTTTTAATCTTACTGATGTTCTTCTCCTTTCCAACTAGTGACGAAACAGTTCTAAATTAGGAAACATGTGCAAGGGAGGGTATGAGGAAGGGGAAAGAAGGAAAGAAGTATTCGAAACCTTAAGTGCTTATTATGGAACACTGCTTTCTATGTAACCCAAATTTAAGATGTACACTAAGGTTTCATCCCCATATATTTACTTTAATTTAATTTATAGAGAAGGAATTGGGATAATGCTATATATTTCTGGTTTATATGGTTCTGATCTTTTACTTTCTCATTTGTTCATCCTTGATTTGGCCTTAATGGCAAGATTTCCTCCTGTCATTCCTCATATTATTTTATGCATCAAAACATTATAAGATATGAGATTCATTCATTCATTCATTCATTCATTCATTCATTCATTCATTCATTCAATTTTTATGCCGCCCTTCTCTTTAGATTCAGGGTGGCTTACAACATGTTAGCAATAGCACTTTTTAACAGAGCTAGCATATTGCCCCCACAAACCGGGTCCTCATTTTACCCATCTCAGAAGGATGGAAGGCTGAGTCAACCTTGAGCCAGTGATGAGATTTGAACCGCTGACCTTCAGATCTACAGTCAGCTTCAGTGGCCTGCAGTACAGCACTCTACCTGCTGCACCACCCCGGCATGTTACAAAAAGGCAAAAGAAGGAATAAGGTAGCTCTCTTCCCCCTCAAAACCTGCCAGCCAATCATTAACATTTGCTGGAAAAGAACTGCTATATACAAAGACACAAATTGTATATATTTTCTATTTAGCTAGAACATTGTTCATGAGCTATGGATAAGAGCTGCGGTGGCACAGTGGTTAGAATGCTGTACTGCAGGCTACTTCTGCTGGCTGCCTGCGATTTGGCAGTTTGAATCTCTACAAGCTCAAGGTTGACTCAGCCTTCCATCCTTCCAAGGTGGGTAAAATGAGGACCCAGATTGTTGGGGACTCTGTAAACCACTTACAGAGGGCTGTGAAGCACTGTGAAGCGATATATAAGTCTAAATGCTATTGAAATACTAAATGAATGTATCCAGAGTCCACATAAATGGAACGTGTAGAATCTCCCATTTGCATGTTCAGCAATACATGGACAAAGAATATCAGAAGATGTAACCAATATTAAAATGGTGTACATTTGATTAAGGAAAGGTTGTATGCACAAGATTTTGCAATAGGGCATGAATAGAACCAATGTATCCTTGAAAAAGTAATTCTATCTAGAGAAAATCTTCACATAATTTTCTAGCAGGTTTTCATTCACTTTGATGGAAGAGTACTTATAAGGATAGCAAAGGAAAAAGAGAGTCGCCTTGGACAAGGGGGGCAGCATACAAGTTTGATAAATAAAAAATAAATAAATAAAAAGGAGTTTCAGCAGAAGAGGTGAAATTCCCTTACATATGTTCTTGGTTAAAGGGCGGTCAAGTTTGTTTTATTCTATAAATGATCTCTCAGTCATCTTCAGCCTTCCTTGTTTCTCATACCTCCATTCAAGCACAAGGAAGGGCATCAGAAAGGAATTCCTTCCATACTAAGCTGCATGAACAGGGGGATACACTCCAAGACCAGAGAAGTAATAATACCACTCTATAAGGCCCTGGTCAGACCGCACCTGGAGTATTGCATCCAGTTCTGGTCACCACACTTCAAAAAAGATATAGAGACTCTAGAGAGGGTGCACAAAAGAGCAACTAAAATGATAAAGGGACTAGAGACCAGGTCATATGAGGAAAGGATGCTGGAACTGGGCATGGATAGTCTAGTAAAAAGAAGGGCTAGGGGGGACATGATAGCTGTATACAGGTACTTAAGGGGTTTGCTACAGAGAGGAGGGGGACACACTGTTTTCCAGGGCACCAGAGGGCTGGACGAGGGACAACGGTTGGAAACTGACCAAGAAAAGATTCAACTTGGAGATAAGAAAGAATTTCCTGACAGTGAGAGCGAGCAACCAGTGGAACGGCCTGCCAGCCGAGGTTGTGGACTCCCCAACTTTGGACACTTTCAAGAGGAGATTGGACTGCCATTTGGCTGGGGTGATGTAGGATTTCCTGCTCAGGCAGGGGGTTGAACTTGATGACCTGTAAGGTCCCTTTCAACTCTAATAATAAATAAATAAATACTGTGTGCTATGGAGTATTTTTGCTTCTGAGACATTATTGTAGAATTCTGGAGAAATTGCCCACTCCATTTCTCAACCCACCATTTCAGTAGAGCACTTCAAAAGACAATGCACAGCTCTAAGAAAAACAGGGTTTTCTTAGATTTAGGGCCATTGTATAGCAATAGCATTAGCATTTAGACTTACGTACTGCTTCATAGTACTTTTATAGCCCTCTCTAAGTGGTTTACAGAATCAGCATATTACCCCCAACAATCTGAGTCCTCATTTTACACACCTCGGAAGGATGGAAGGCTGAGTCAACCTTGAGCCAGTGGTGAGATTTGAACGGCTGAACTACAGCTAACAGTTAGCTGAAGTAGCCTGCAGTGCTGCACTCTAACCACTGTGCCACCTCAGTGCAGTATCTGTGCTGCAATAATCCGGATTATCACTGATGGCAACAATGAGTTTTCTGCATCCCCTTTCTGCCATCTAGTCACTCAGTTTTTTGCAGACCAGTTGTAGTAGTCCTACCTTTATTAAAATGCTTTCAGGGGAATTTGAGTAAAGCAGTTCTTTGTTGTTGTTCTTTAACAAGTTCAGAGAGATTGAACTCTCTTCTCTGAAATGAAACCTATCACTTTAGATGTTTAGTGGAGAAGAGAGCTATATTTCCAAACAGAAAGGCATATAAGGAGTATGATTATGATGAAGGTGTATATAATATTGCACATGATACATGGGAAGTGGACAGAGAGATAACTACCAACTTGAACAAGAAATAGGACAAATTCACAGAGGACAAGTCTCCCTCTATTTATCCATTTATCTCACTTTTTATAATCTTCTCAGAACACTAATAATATTATATTTATGCATGATCATAAAAAGAACCATCACCCTCAACATCTAAGAGATATAATCCATGTAATATAGTGGTACCTCTACCTAAGAACGCCTCCACTTAAGAACTTTTCTAGATAAGAACCGGGTGATCAAGATTTTTTTGCCTCTTCTTAATAACCATTTTCTACTTAAGAACCTGAGCCTGGAAAAATTTCCCAGGAAATTTGAGAGTGGCAGGAAGGCCTGGCCAGTTTCCTGCAATTACCCCTTTAATCCTGGCCATCTCGAGCTTTTCTAGGCTGCCAGAGGAGCCTTTCAGTGGCACTTAAAGAGGCTTTGGCAGTCCAGAGTGAACAAAGCATTTTCCTTTCTCTGGGTGCTTGGAGAGGGAATAGACCTCTGCCAGCGCCCAGAGAAAAGAAATGATCCCTTTGCTCTGGGCAGCCCAGAGTGAATGGAGAATTTTCATTTCTCTGGGTGCTTGGAGAGGGAATAAACCACTTCACTGTGGTGACTCCCTTGCGCTGCCTCCCATACACCCGTTGCGAGGTTGCCTCTCAGAGCATCTGGGTGTGGATTGGCAAAAAGGGAGACTTTGCCCCAGCCGGATCAACTCGGCTTCAGCCAAACGAAGGAGTCACCACAGTGAAGGAAAGGCACCGACTACAAAGTGAGTGAGCGAGAAGAGAGGGGAACCTTTCAGCATGGGAAGGAAGAGGAAGCAGGTAGCAGCACTAGCCACCTTTTGGTCAAAGGAGCGAGAGATTCCCCTCTCTCGCCCGCCTGGGTTTCTCTCTCAGGCACAGTGTATGGGAGGCAGTCTCACGCCAGGTGTATGGGAGGCACGTGCTCCTCCTCACCACCTCGGAGTCCCTCTTTTTTTAAAAAGCCTTACAGTCTTGGATTTTTTTGATTCCCCTCACCTCACCTTCTTCCTTCGGCAGTGACTGTCCTCCTCCTCTTCTTCCTCCTACTCATCGCACCCAAACTCTGAGCTTTTATTTTTTTCCTAATGGGTTTGCACGTATTATTTGCTTTTACATTGATTCCTATGGGAAAAATTACTCCTACTTACAAACTTTTCTACTTAAGAACCCGGTCACAGAATGAATTAAGTTCTTAAGTAGAGGTACCACTGTATATACTTAAAAATGTACAAAATGTAATATGTTCTCACGTGTGCTTAAGCTGCACACCAATGGAAGTGGAAAATAACTAATCAATAAGACAAATTTACTGTCCTTCCCCATTATAGAAAGGACTATCAAGAGTTAAAGTTTGGCAAATTGTATTATAAATTTTGACATAGTGTTGCGTTAAAAGGATAGAGCTACTTTGGAATGAACTGTACTGAGCAATACTCTATTTAGGTCCGCATGACATAGAAGTATTGTTTTTAACAATTCAATCTCATTTTGTGTTCTGATGCACGCAGAGAAATGTTATGACTCACCTATGTCTAAAAAGTATCATTTAGCCCAATAACACCTTTGCAGGGGGGTGGGAAGGTGGGAGATTATGTCACTCATTTCAAGGCTATGATTCATGGAGCATTTAAGCCAAAATGCTTGCATTCAATTTTCTTCTTTTAAAAGAAATCAGAATTACAGAAAAGAAAAGGAATAACATGCTCCAATGATTATAGAATGGCTAATAGTAAATTTTAATTCACTAAATCTATGTGCTCTAGTTTAGGAATAGACGTCAGCTAATCTTTCTCCCATCCTACCTGCCCCCCTTTCTCTATAACCCCTGCCTTAACCAGCTAGTTTTGTAGAAAAGACATAGAGTTAAAGAACGTGTAGTCCAGACATTTACTTCGAATATCAGAACTGATTGGAACACTAAGCCCCTTTATGCAAGAATCTGCTTTTGTTAATGTCACACTTTTTTCATTTAAACTATATTATTTAAAGCAGGTATTTTAACCATTTGTTGTCTGTTTGACAAGAACGCTGCTATCCAATCATGAAGGGGACCAGAGATGCCATAAGATTTTAGTTTTCAAAGCAGTTTGTCGTGTACAGTGATCCCTCGATTAGCACGGTCTCGATTAGCGCGAAACGCTGCAACGCAGTTTTTCAAAAAATATTAATTAAAAAATAATTAATAATAAAATAATCAAAATAATAATCAGTCTTCTATGTTTCTATGTTTCTATGTTTCTATAAGTCCGCGCTAGTTCTCTCTCTCTTTCTCTCCCTGTTGCCGGCGTGGTATATGAGAGAGAAAGAGAGAGGCAGAGGTCGGGCGCATTACCGGGAGGTGGAGGCGGCGTGGGGACGCTGGGTGCCGGGGACACCGAGGAGGGGGTGGACGTGGCCTCTCAGCTGCAGAGCCGAACAAGGGCGGAGGCAACGGCGGAGTCCGGTGCTGGGGCCATGCGGGGCTGCTCATCCAGGGGGGCGTGGACTGGCAAGTCGCCCTCCTTTCTCTTTCTTTCTCTCTCTTATACCACACCGGTAACAGGGAGAGAAAGAGAGAGAGCGGAGGGCACCTTGCCAGTCCACGCTCCCCTAGATGAGCGGCTCCGCATGGCCCCAGCGCCGCCCAGGCAAAGGGGAAACCCCAAGATCGCTTGCCGCTTGCCGCTTGCCGTATTGCAGCGAAGGAGGCGAAGCAAGGCTCCAAGCTGCAATACGGCAAGCGGCAAGCGGCAAGCGATCTTGGGGTTTCCCCTTTGCCTGGGCGGCGGGAAGACCAAGGGAAGGTTCCTTCAGCTGCCCAACACCTGATCCGCTCCGCAGCGCGGCAGCAGCGAGGAGCCGAAGATGGGGTTTCCCCTTTGCCTTTACCCCATCTTCGGCTCCTCGCTGCTTCCGCGCTGCGGAGCAGATCAGCTGTTGGGCGGCTGAAGGAACCTTCCCTTGGTCTTCCCCGCCGCCCACACGCAAACTCCACCATCTGCGCATGTGCGGCCATGAAAAAAAAATGGTGCGCATGCGTAGATGGTGTTTTTTACTTCCACACCACTATAACGCGGAAATCGATTAGCGCGGGAGGTCTTGGAACGTAACCCCCGCGCTAATCGAGAGATCACTGTACTACTGAATCAAAGGCTTTACAAAAGCCTATGTAAATTGCATCTATTGACTTACCTTGATCGAGTTGTGAAGTCCATATTTTTTTGAGGTGTAGGAGGAGTTGTACGTTAGTTGATAATTTTTTTCTGAACCCAAATTGTTTGTTAGAGAGTAGGTTGATAGTTTCTACGTGAAGGGTGATGGGTTGATTTATGATTGATTCCATGACTTTGCAGGTGACACAACATAAAGAGATTGGTCTGTAATTTTCAACGTTACTTGGTTCTCCTTTTTTGAAAGATATGAGGAACTGAAAGAGGTGGGGGATAGGGGGGTCTTCATACATACACACAAATATATGCTGAATGGACAGTCTGGGTGCTGAGTTTACAGACTGAATGGTGAGAATGGGGAAATGAAGCAATTGAAAATATGTATTGCTGATGACTGTACAAAAAAGGGTAAAAATAATGTCCACAGACCCCAGATCAGGGCCACTGATCATAGCTGTTCCTTGCCAGACTTAGCTATTGTCTCTGGACCACATTGCAATGTGTTATTGATGTAAGCTATTACAGCTTTATTTCATGTTCTCTATTGCTCATGAATAAACCTCTGAATTTCAAAGTAAGACCTGTTACTTGTGGCTTGCCTGTGTTTCCTTTTTGCCAGGATTTTTTTTTTCACATTGGGAAGTTGGAAGCATCATTAAAGGGCATTTAGCCTAACCTATACAGAATCCACTACAGAGAATCTCTGACAGCTGATAAACAAGTCTCCCTCCCAATGAAGAAGAACTAACCCTTTCAGCTGGCACCTTTCAAGTGACTGACAGCTTGTGTAGTCAAGAATTTCTTCCTGATGTTTAGTCCCAACCTATTTCTTGTAGTTTTAACTCTTTGATTCTAGGAACCACTGATGTTTTTCCCCCCTTCTTCAATAAATTGCTTTGCACCAAGAGACAATGTACTTTGATCTGCTACAAAGCAACACAGTTCCCCTCCAGGAATGCTTCAGTCACTCTGGGATTCTTCTCTTACAGTCCCATAGCTGGGAGATGCTTCTGCACCTGCATTTTGAAAACACAATAAGGCAAACGCAAAAAGGTGAGAAGACATATTGCAGCCTTGAAAGGATGGTTTGCATGACTCACTACAAAGGCAAAGCACTTGCCAAACAGCATTATGTATATTTTTCTTAATATGTCCTGGCTTCTTTTCAACATGAATGAAAAATGAGATTTAAAATAAAAATAAAATAAAAATTTCTCTGTTCTCTGATAATCAACTGTTAGCAATATAGCACTTTCCCCCACTCTAAACTTTGTTTAATATGGATGACATTTAAGTTTGACGGAGATAGACTCATCACTTGGCTGCAAGCTATTTAAGATTCTTATCATATAATACTTATTTGAGGATTTCTTGACAAAAACACACAGTTGATCCATTATGTCATCCAAGCCAGTCTAACTGAAGTGCTAACAGTGACATCACATTACCATATAAAATCCCAACTGTGCATTTGTCAATGGCTTTGAAAGCCAAGGGCTGCCATTTGCATGATTATTTCGGACCGCCAGCTGAGAAAATGTAAAAACGTGCCCATTACCCTTTTATACTGAAGCATATGAATATAAATTAACTGTCTTGCAAGGAAATTGAAGTCAAGTCACAGAACAATGTGACATTTTAATCCCAATACGATGAAGTTGCATAAGATAAACCTATTTTGTAAGAAGATGTTGAGAACTGCATTTATCTCAGGTTGATACAATAGAATCCAACCACATCACATTATAGCAGCAAAAATAAAGACAGTCATAAAAATATTGGCATGAAATAGTTTTATATAAGTTCAATGTTAAAAAAATCTGGAACACACACAGAAATGACAAGAGAGTTTGCCTTGAAGAATATTACACTTCAACAGACCCGTACACACTAATATTTGTGTAATGTTGCAGAGACACCAAAAAGAATGCATTTAGTGTCAGGGTACTTGTTTTGCATGAAGAATTTCTTTGCATATCCCAACTGCTTTGCTTGTGCCAGTTTTTGCCCCACTTTAGGCTGAGAAGACACAGTTTTAAGTATTTCTAGAGTACATGTGAAACAGTTCAGTATTTATGAGATTTCTTGAAGAAAGAGAAGTATATTCTTTTTCTAATAAATCTTTTCTGACACAAAGTTGGTCCTTGTATGCTAGTAGCTTTAAATTCATTGTTTGCTGTTTTTCCCTTTATTAGATTCAAAGGAAAAAAACACAATAGAAGAGAAGACCCAGTTTAGGGCATTTCTAAATACTCTCAGGCTATAAAAACTAAAAAAATAAGGCAATTTAGACACAACGTATGAAATGGAAACAAGACAAAAAACATTACATGTGGTGTGAATGGGTAGACCATGTCGCGGTTTGGTAAATTGATTAAAGTCCGTTAGAACCTTAACACCGAGGAGATCGATGAATGAAAGCCTTAGTCACTTGTTCAAACAAGATTTCTTTATTTTAAAAAACAGAAATAAAACATGTCTCGAGGGACAACATAACAAATACGTCTTTTCATGATGGAGGATAATGGAGAAGAGAGTAGAACAATGAAGAAGGAGGAAGTGAAGTGAGATGGGCAGGATATTACATCATAATAGGAGGATCTTAGAAGGCACACATAGTTAACTCTTTCATTACTCAATGTCTCTGAGGGGCTGGCAAATATTCAGCGTGACAGACCATGCCAAGCATAAAAAATATATTTCACCGATAAGACTTCAAGAGAAGCTTCCTTTTGAAGCTGCTTCATAAAGCAACCTACATCTTTTTTCCCATTTCAAAAAAACATTGCTTGACTTGGTCTTACTCCAAATGACTCCTCTAGCAAGCCCCTTAGCTGGAAGTTTCTGTAGGTATATTATTATTATTATTTTATGTTCTGTCTGGGTTCCCCCAGACCTCAACACCAACTGGAAAAAACAGCCAGACACGCTGGTAAAAGCAAAAGTACTTTATAGCTTGAAAAATAAACACAGAGAAAAACCTGTTATTCCCAACAGGCAGGCTAGGAGACTTTACAGCAGAGTCCTGATGTCCAGACAATACAGCAAACTTCTTGCTGGCACACCCACCACTGTAGAGCATAAGACCCCCACCTTTCCCCCCCAAGGTTTCTGTATTCAAAGTCACAAACCAGAATTCCAAGACGCCAAAGATCACAGACAGGTCCCAGGACTCCCAAAGATAATACTCCACAAGCCAGGAAGGGTGGGTCTGCCTTTTAGCCTTTCCAGAGAGCACCACACCCAAACCCAGCTGTTGCCTCTTTAGTGCTGAAAGTACCTGGCTAATTGGTCCCTTCTTTGTGTTGCTCTTCTCTGTCGCAGATCGATTATTGCTTGTGCATTTTCCTCTAAGGAATCCAGGCTGCTTGCTGGGGAGAGCTCCCTCTCGGGGGCCTCTGGCTGTTCCCCCTCTTCCTCAGCTTGGGATTCCTCCTCCTCGTCTGCCTGCACCTCCTGTTCCTCATCCTCCCCCTCTGAGCAGGAAACCGACAGAAGATCAGCCGTTCCCTGAGGGGCCTCGGACGGAATCACAACATTTTATATATTAGATGTGTATGCTGCCCCTCTCCGAAGACTCGGGGCGGCTCACAACAACAACAATACAATATACAGAGTACAAATCCAATAAAAATTAAAAATGAAATTTAAAACCCATAGATATTAAAAACAATCATTACTGCACAATCACACAATTCTCATGTGTTACAGTCAGGAAAAAAAGTGGTGGTGGGGGAAGAGATAGTTATTCCCCCTATGCCTGGAGACATAGATAGGTCTTCAACATCTTGCGGAAGGTGGGAAGAGTAGGGGCAATTTGAATATGTGGGGGGGAGTTGGTTCCAGAGGGCGAGGGCTGCCCTAATATTGTATTAGGGGCTCTCAATGAGTTACTAGAAACCTCAAGGAAGGCAACATGAGCAAGAGGAAGTATCTCACCACTGTCAAACTATTCACTAAGATCAACCTGTCTCGGAGTCAGGGGTAAAAGTGTACTTACCTTACTTACCGGCTTGGGAATGTGCATGCACAGACAATTAAAAACTGGGCCAAAACAATGGCTGGGCAAGTGAGGGTGGGACTCAAGCAGCTGCTGCTATTGGCTTGCCAAGGCACCCACCCCCGGAGCTATTACATCGCGTGAGCAGGTGAGAGGTGGCTGCATTACATCTCTGCTCGGAGTTCTGTGTAAAATGGAGGTAATTACATGGAACGCTGACAGAAGGAATGTATCACTTTAACATTGCATAATGTATCCCTTAATTATTGCCATTTAGGGAATGTCTATGTCTCTTTATATGATGATATAAACTATTTTCAATACTCAAGATAGTGTCTAGAAAGTATGAAGTACTCTGAGAAGGAACAATCTATATAAAATCATGTTAAACTTAAAATAAAATTCATAATGAGAGAATAAATCCAAACCATCTCCCCAAAGTCATCTCCAGTTGACTATAAACAGTTATAACCAACCCTTGTTACGCATTATTGAAGATTCGAGTAAATGTGAAACATTTTGTTATTGTACAAGAGAAGAGAATGCTGTCATTTCTCTTCTATTTCTCTTTTTCTCACAATATTTTCTCTGAGTTATTGTCAGGACAAAGCCATTTTATGCCTGCATTGAAATAGATAAAGAAAATTCCAAGTACGCTGGACCAGTGACTGCTCTGAAAGCAGCCAGAGTCTTTCTGGAAGACCCCAAAATGAGGAAGAATCACCAGCCATATCAGAAAGGTCTACAAGCAATTTCCCTATGATAGGAAACACCATAGCAGGGAAATGGTCAATGCAACTTCTTGGTGCTTCTCTGAGGTCTTCTCTTGAAGAAGAACACAAAGCATTGATCTATGGAATTAAAAGAAGAAGATTGACTCTCCTTGCTAAGACCAGTATAACAGAGTGAAGAAAGGCCACTCCAAATTGCAGGTATCCTTTCTCTAATTCAGTCTGTTGGACTGTGCCCAGTAGTGTTCCTTTTGGGGGGAATAGTGGAAGGGCTGGCTTTCTAATCATCCATTTCAGAAAATAGATTGTCTATTGACCATAAGCCAAAAGCCTTTATAAAATCATAGTTAACGATTACTTGGGCCACTGAGATCAAAGATCTGTTCAGGGCAGGAATTGAAATGAAATAATGTCTTGCAGTTAGTTAGTTAGTTAGTTAGTTAGTTAGTTAGTTAGTTAGTTAGTTAGTTAGTTAGTTAGTTAGTTAGTGATATTTATATGCTGGCCAACTCCACAGGAACAGGTTGCTACTATTTTTGCTGCATACTTCTCTTGTATATACAAAGTTTTGTCAGAGATCTTTACTGATTGCAGCTAATTACTTTTATAATGAAACTAAGGACACATGCAAATAGACTGACTGCCCTTTTAGCATACTTAATTCTATAATATAATTCTACAGTATCTCTGAATTCAGAGATACCGGGTAAAATGTTTAAAGCTTGAGACATATTAATTAAAAACCTGGGACAAAAAGTAGGCCAAATAACATAATGTTCCACCAGCTTCATCCTACTCATTTTTTAGGATTTTTTCCCATATAATTCTGAGTCAGGCTGAAAAGTAAATTTCACACACCAAGGAAACCCTGGAAGGAAAGAGAGAGAAGGATTATGCAGTGATCCTATCCACTGTATACTGCTTTTACTATAAAGGAAAGATCTCTTCCACACACTGTTGCCGACTAAGAAAAAAACCCCAATTGGACTAAGAGCTAAAAGATAGAAACCAAATAGATATAATCCCTCTATTAGTGGATAGCCCTTAGACCTTATTTGTTTTGTGTTGTGATTTTTCTCTCTTCCTCTTTTTTACTGGAAGAACATAGCAAAATTGTTTCATATTCCCAATCATTTGGTGCACATGTAACTTCTTGTATTTTATAATTCAACCAAAATTAAAACTGTTCTAACTTATGAAGCTAATCAATTTCAAGTTTCAAGTTTCAAGTTTAATCAGATTTGTATGCCGCCCCTCTCCGCAGACTCGGGGCGGCTCACAGCAATAGCAATACAATGTAAGACAAATCCAATATTTAAATTACTTTTAAAAAAACACCACAATTTAAAACCAATCATACACACTAGCGTACCATGCATACATTTTTATAAGCCTAGGGGGAAGGAACATGTCAATTCCCCCATGCCTGACGACAGAGGTGGGTTTTAAGGAGCTTACGAAAGGCTAGGAGGGTGGGGGCAACTCTGATATCTGGGGGGAGTTGGTTCCAAAGGGTCGGGGCCGCCACAGAGAAGGCTCTTCCCCTGGGTCCCGCCAAACGACATTGTTTAGTTGACAGGACCCGGAGAAGGCCAACTCTGTGGGACCTAACTGGTCGCTGGGATTCGTGCAGCAGAAGGCGGTCCCAGAGATATTCTGAAATGAATGAGACTCAGACAAGGAGTACAAGATGGTTCCGTTTATTCAGCTCTCTCGAAGTGACTTCAGCAAGGAACGCATCTGAGCTGTCAGTGTCAGAACAGCCCTTTTTATACGTTTAAGGCTCGCGCCTAAAAGAAACGGCCGCGCGTCTTAGCCAATCAGACGCGGCCAAGGTTTATTCATAGTTTAAACAGTATTTACAAGGTCTTTTCTTTTACAGAATTTTACATTGGTTATATACAGACTTAACACCCCTCCCTCATTAGTTGAGTCAAACTGTCAATCAGTGAGCCAAGTGACGTAGTCCTCCAATCGATTGGGCCGGCGTGACGTGCGCTCAGACCTGCGCAGATCATTACCGGCTGGTATGTCTATGGTGGAGGTTGGCTCGTCGTTGTCTCCTGTCCGCGGCTGGGCCCAAGTTGGGGCTCTGGCCTGCGGAGATAAGTATGCTGATGGCGCACCGTGCCCAGAAGAGGAGGAAGGCTCGGCGTCGCTGGAGGATGCATCTGGCCGTGGTAAGTCCTTTTGTAATTCCAAAAGTTCGAGTTGCGAATTAATGTCTGCTTGGGGGGAAGAATTACCGTTAGCGGCCGGCTCTTCATTTGATGTTATGCGCCCCCTTAAATGATCGATGTGCCGCCTCCATGTGCGGCCATCTTCCAATTGTACCACATAAGATTTTGGGGCTGTTTGTTGCATTATCTTTCCTTTCAGCCAACTCAACCCCCCATCAAAATTTCTAGCAAAAACAAGTTGCCCTAGGTACATATTTCTTTCAGGTGCTATACATGTTTCATTATTTACATTTTGAGTACAATAACGAGGGTGCAACCTGTCCAGGGGGGACTTTATTTTTCGACCCATTAAAATCTCTGCTGGGCTTTTGTTTGTGATGGAATTTGGGGTGATATGCTGCATTAGTAAAAATTGATCTAATTTGTGTTGTATTTCCCCTGGGCCTGCCCTGCGCAAGGCTTCTTTGGCCACACGTACATAACGTTCTGCAAGGCCATTAACCCATGGCGAGTAAGGGGATATGAGTGCGTGTCTGACCCCTAAGTTGCTTAAAAAACACTCAAATTGTCTGGCAGTCAATTGTGGCCCGTTATCTGAAACTAGGATGTCTGGGCACCCATGTGTGGCAAACAAATGGTATAATGCCTTAATGGTGGCACAAGTAGTAATGTTTTGCATAGCAATGATTTCCACCCATCTGGAGAACGCGTCTACCACAATTAAAAAGTTTTGAGTTCCAATAGGCCCTGCGAAGTCAATATGAATGCGGGACCATGGCCCAGTGGGTCTTTCCCATTCCAGAGGTGTTGTTTTCGGGGGATTGGGTCGTGACTCCTGGCAAGGGTCACAGTTTGCTACCCATTGCTCAATGTCCCTATCCAAACCTGGCCACCACAAGTAACCCCTGGCCAAACCCTTCATTCTGACAATGCCAGGGTGTCCTGCATGCAACATACTTAGTACCTTCTGTTTTAAGGTATTGGGAATGACCACCCTGTCGCCCCATAACACGCATCCCTTCAAGTAGGATAATTCCAACCTTTTAGCTTTAAATTCTGACAGCCCAGTTTCCTCAGAGTCTCCCAACCATCCTTTTTGAATACAATTGATTACCTTTAACAATAGTAAATCCTTCTTAGTGTGCTCAGCCACCTCTTTGGCAGTGGTCAGGCAGTTTTCCTCAAGGTCAATTAGTAAAACATCCTCTGTGGGGGTTGGATCTGAGACTAACTCGGGCATGGGGCATCTACTTAAACCGTCAGCATGGTTTATTGATTTTCCCCCCTTATGTGTTAGATGGTATTGGTATCCTGACAGGAATAGAGCCCATCTTATTAATCTAGGGGACATGAAGGGAGGAGTTGGTTTATTTGCAGCTAGAAGACCAAGCAGGGGTTTGTGATCTGTTATTAGTTCAAAACTCCTCCCACAGAGATAGTAATGGAATTTCTTAACACTAGAGACTAGGGCCAATGCCTCTTTGTCTAATTGGCTGTAATTTCTCTCCGCCATGGACAATGTTTTAGAAAAGAAGGCGATGGGGGCCTCTGTATTGTTTGGCAGTATGTGAGCTAATACCCCGCCAACCCCATACGCCGAAGCATCGCACGTGAGCCTTATTGGCAAAGTTGAGCTATATTGAACCACTACGCTTTTAGAGGTCAATAACTGTTTTATTTTATGAAAAGCTTCGCGCTCCATTGTGCCCCAGGTCCAGGGAACTCCCTTCTGCAGCAGTCGGTGTAGCGGTTCTGCTGCCGTTGCCTTCTGTTTCAGGAAGACAGAATAAAAATTAAGGAGGCCCAGAAATGCTTGGAGTTCTGTCTTATTATTTGGCTCGGGTGCTTTGGTTATGGCCTCTAATTTATCTGCTGTGGGGTGTATTCCCTCACTGTCTATTCTATAGCCCAGAAATTCTATGCTACTGGCTCCCCACACACATTTGTCTGGTTTTACTTTTAACCCCTTAGCTTGCAGTCTAGCCAATACTTCTCTGATGCGCATGTTTAATTCTGCTTGGTTTTTTCCTGATATAAATATATCGTCAAAATATGGGGAGGTTCCTTTTATACCTGCCAATAATCGTTCCATGAAACTTTGGAAAATACCTGGGGCGGTACTGACCCCGAATTGCAGGCGGGTGCACCTGAAAGCACCCCTATGGGTCACTATGGTCTGGGCCAGGGATGTGGCCTCATCGACCGGAAGCTGTTGGTATGCCTGTGCCAGGTCGATTTTCGAAAATACTCTCCCTTCCCCCAAAGAATGTAGCAATTGTTGGACTACTGGGATCGGGTATGGATGGTGTTGAAGGGCCTTATTGATAGTGGCTTTGTAGTCTGCACAGACCCTTAAGGAGCCATCAGGTTTAACTGGGGTGACTATGGGGGGTTCCCATGGCGCTTGTTCTACAGGGACTAAGATGCCCTGGGCAATCAATTTGTCCAATTGGATGTCTAGTTTAGGCAATAGTGGTAGGGGTACCCTGCGAGGCTTAAGTCTGACTGGGGGTACCTTGGGATCTAGAGAGAAGGAGATAGGGGCCCCATTATAGGTGCCCAAAGTAGGGCTGAAAACCTCAGGAAATTCTTGGATAAAGTTAGGAATATCAGGTTCAGCATTTACATGACAAAGACCCAGTATTTCAATACCCAAAGGAGACATCCATGTTAACCCCAGGAGGGAGTGTTTGGCTCCCTCAACCACAATCAGAGGAAGAAAATATTCACAATTTTTAAATTTTACAGGCACATCTACTTTCCCCAAAACAGGTATGATATTACCTTGAAAATCCCTTATTATTAAAGTTGAGTTAACAAAGTCAGTTTTAAGAAAATTTGGCATATACATTTTGAATTTGTCCCAAGGCATAATAGAATGCTTAGAGCCTGTGTCTAATTCTAGGTTACATGGTTTGTTATTTAAAAGTAGCGAGATGATAATCTTGTTCCCTCCTTTAGCAGTTGCGCAATTTACGTAAGTTTGTGCTTTACCTCGTGCGTAGTCACGGTTAGCGGTAGAGTCGTTTCTGCGATTGAAGCCTCTGGGAAATTTGTTGTCTCGCGGTTGTTGTGCCTGGTTGTTGAAACGTTGTTGGCGGGGTGTAGAGAAGGACTCCTCTGGAAGGGGCGCTCTGCAAGCCTCGGCGATGTGCCCGCGTCGATTGCAGCGGCGGCAAATGGCGTCCCTGAATGGGCAACGCTGTCGTGGGTGATTTCCTCGGCAACCGGGGCATGGGTTGGAGGGGCGTTGGTATCTGGGTTGTCTGGCTTGCTCGGATGGCAGCAGGAGACAGGTGTCGTCGTCCGTGGCAGCTGGGCTGAGGTCATCTGTGGTTTCGGCGCGGGAAACAGCAACGGAGATTTTGGAGACGGTCTCCTTCTTTTCGTGTTCCTTGAGTTCTTTGGCGGCCGCGTCAGCTACTTCGGCTGTTTGAGCCAGCTTGATGACTGACTGCAGCGTTGGGTCGTCCTCTGTCAGGATTTTGTTTCGGACCGTCGCATTCTTCATCCCAAAGATCAGAGCGTCTGTGAGGCGAGCTTCTGGGCTGTCAAATTTGCACTTTGACAGCACCGTGCGAAGTCTCGTGGCGAATTGATTGATTGTCTCAGACTCACGCTGGGTCATCCTGGAAAATTGATGTCTGTAGACTACGGCAGGCTTCGTTGGTTTGAAGTGGTTTGCAAGTCTTGCTTGGAGGTCGTCCCACGGAACGGATTTAGCTGGAAGCGGGTCGGTGAGCGTTTGGACGAGGTCAAAAATCTCAGTCCCGCAATAGTTCAAGAAGATCGCCCGCTTCCTGTCGTCTTCAGCTTCTCCCATTCCTGCCGCTTCTAGGAAGATTTCAAATTTCGCCATGTAGGCGTCCCAAGACGACTTCTCGGGGTCGAAGTAGTCGGGAGCCCGGCCGATCTGGAGGTGATTCATGCTTGCCTCGTGGATTCTTCGTTCTCTCGTCACCAGTGAAATGAATGAGACTCAGACAAGGAGTACAAGATGGTTCCGTTTATTCAGCTCTCTCGAAGTGACTTCAGCAAGGAACGCATCTGAGCTGTCAGTGTCAGAACAGCCCTTTTTATACGTTTAAGGCTCGCGCCTAAAAGAAACGGCCGCGCGTCTTAGCCAATCAGACGCGGCCAAGGTTTATTCATAGTTTAAACAGTATTTACAAGGTCTTTTCTTTTACAGAATTTTACATTGGTTATATACAGACTTAACATATTCTGGTCCAGAATATCTCCGGGACCGGAGCTAATCAAATACTAGAATATCTCCGGGACTGGAGCTAATCAAATACTACAAAAATACATTTGCATTTGGTTTGACTTGGATATATATGAGATATTGCTTCATGCATTTTCATGTGGATTTATCGAGTGTGTGAACACACTCATATTTCAATATTCATTTTTATCTAAAGGTAATGATATAGTTTGCCAATTTAAAAAATGGCAGTAAAATGCATATATTAAAGAGAGGCGTGAAGAAAAAATATATACATAAGTGTGAACAATGTTTCATATTTATCGGCTTGCATTTGTTAACTTGAGACAAATACATCTGGGATTTTTTAAAATTCTTTTTTAAAAATTCCCACAAGATTGCTCTTTTAAATTCTGCAAAGAACAGTAGCTGACTGTGAGTCTCTTGGGTAAAGAAAAATATTATTTTCTTCTGTGTTTCTGGTGTGAAAATACCCTCACAATACAGGTACATCATGCAATACAGGTGCATCATGCAAGAAGCACACTACCATTTCAGAATTAGGTTAGTTGGCAATGTTCTGCATATATGTAGTATCTGCAAAACGAATATTTTAAAATAAATGTAGAAAATGTGCATATGTTTTTATTGAAAATTTTAAAAACATCTCAAAACTGATATAAAAATAGGATGAACTAAATTATAGTTTGGAAAGAAAAGAAGCTGAGGAAAAGTGTAGCTACCGTAATAAATATATTCATTCCTGGATGTGAGATTTGTCAATTACAGGTCAGTTTTCTATTATATAATCTTATTGATGGCTTATTCTTTCTCGGGCTAATAACCGTGTAGACATTTTTTCCCCCCTGAGATTCTCAGCCCTTCAGATTTCTACAATCTCCCTTGCCCCCCTTGAGATTTTTAGCTCTCTTACGTAAATCATATAAGAACTCTGACATCTCATGAGGTTTGGTCATTTGACAAATTGGTAGACATTTGGCCTCAGGATGAAATTAGTTTTAATGTGATTCAGTTACACTTAAATTATAGTAACCACGTGTAGATAACTTTGTGGGCAGATGTTTTCAGGCAGGAATAACTTATGCATTGTGAAAACTGTATGAATATAATTGAGTCAGATCGGATGCAAAGCAGAACATACAACAACTGAAAGAAGCTATGCTTGACAAGGTAGCATGGACAGCACACTTGCCTATAAAGTCACCAAGAGTCGGACACAACTGAAAACTACTACTAAATGGAAGAATCATAGTTCTCTTCAAATGTTAGATCTAAGCAGAAACCTTCAAATTAATTTTCATAATAATTTAAATCCAGTGATGAATTATTTCTTAAAACAATCCCCATCTTTATCAGCATAACTTTTTTTCCACTTTTGCCCATCTTGGTGTTTATTGAAAGCACCATTATTTTAATCAAGGATCTTGCATTTCTCTCTGTTAAATACCATTCTGTTAGTTTCAGCCCATTGTTCAAGCTTGTTTAGATCTTTTTGAATCCTATCTCTATCTTGTTTAGTATTAGCTACACCGCCTAGCTTTGTGTCATCAGCGAATTTGAAGTTTTCCTTCAATTCCTTCATCTAGGTCATTTATAAATATGTTAAATAGCACTGGGCCTAGGACAGGCCCTTGTGGTACTCCACTTGAAACATTCTTCCAATTGGATGTGCAACCATTTATTACCACTCTTTGAGTACGATCACTAAGCCAGTTTTGAGTCCATCTAACTGTTCCTTTGTCAATCCCATACTTGACCATTTTTTCAATAAGGATGGAATGAGATACTTGTCAAATGCTTTACTGAAGTCAAGATATCCCACATCTACTGCATTTCCCTGATCAACCCATTTGGTAATTCTATCACAGAAAGAAATTAGATTAGTCTGGCATGACTTGTTTGTTACAAATCCATATTGGCTCTGGTTAATTACTGCATTCCTATATTTGGAAGCCCCAGAGTTTTATTTTATTATTTATTATTTATTTATTATTTGGATTTGTATGCCGCCCCTCTCCGAAAACTCGGGGCGGCTCACAACAAGTGAAAAGACAATCCAATACATTAATACAATTAATTAAAATATTATAAATTTAAGAAAAACCCCTATACTAACATACACACACACACAAGCATACCATATATAAATTCAACGTGCCCAGGGGAAGATGTTTAGTTTCCCCATGCCTGACGGCAAAGGTGGGTTTTGAGGAGTTTACGGAAGGCAGGAAGAGTAGGGGCAGTCCTGATCTCCGGGGGGAGTTGGTTCCAGAGAGCCGGTGCCGCCACAGAGAAGGCTCTCCCCCTGGGGCCCGCCAACCGGCATTGTTTAGTTGACGGGACCCGGAGGAGGCCCACTCTGTGGGACCTAATTGGACGCTGGGATTCGTGCGGCAGAAGGCGGTCTCGGAGATATTCTGGTCCAGTGCCATGAAGGGCTTTAAAGGTCATAACCAACACTTTGAATTGTGACCGGAAACTGATCGGCAGCCAATGCAGGCTGCGGAGTGATGGTGAAACATGGGCATACCTGGGTAAGCCCATGACTGCTCTCGCAGCTGCATTCTGCACGATCTGAAGTTTCCGAACACTTTTCAAAGGTAGCCCCATGTAGAGAGCATTACAGTAGTCGAACCTCGAGGTGATGAGGGCATGAGTGACTGTGAGCAATGAGTCCTGGTCCAGGTAGGGCCGCAACTGGTGCACCAGGCGAACCTGGGCAAACGCCCCCCTCGCCACAGCTGAGAGATGTTGTTCTAATGTGAGCTGTGGATCGAGGAGGACGCCCAAGTTGCGGACCCTCTCTGAGGGGGTCAATAATTCCCCCCCCAGGGTAATGGACGGACAGATGGAGTTGTCCTTGGGAGGCAGAACCCACAGCCACTCCGTCTTATCCGGGTTGAGCTTGAGTCTGTTGACACCCATCCAGGCCCCAACAGCCTCCAGGCACCGGCACATCACTTCCACCGCTTCGCTGACTGGGCATGGGGTGGAGATGTAAAGCTGGGTATCATCCGCATATTGATGATACCTCACCCCATGTCCTTGGATGATCTCGCCCAGCGGTTTCATGTAGATGTTAAATAGCAGGGGGGAGAGGACCGACCCCTGAGGCACCCCACAAGGGAGAGACCTAGGAGCCGACCTCTGTCCCCCCACTAACACCGACTGCGACCGGCCAGAGAGGTAGGAGGAGAACCACTGAAGAACAGTGCCTCCCACTCCCAACCCCTCCAGCCGGTGCAGAAGGATACCATGGTCGATGGTATCGAAAGCCGCTGAGAGGTCAAGGAGCACCAGGACAGAGGACAAACCCCTGTCCCGGGCCCGCCAGAGATCATACATCAACGCGACCAAAGCAGTTTCCGTGCTGTAACCGGGACTGAAACCCGACTGCCGGGGACCTAGATAATCGGCTTCTTCCAAGGACCGCTGGAGCTGGAGTGCCACCACCTTCTCAACAACCTTCCCCATAAAGGGAAGGTTGGAGACTGGACGGTAGTTATTAAGCACAGCTGGGTCCAGGGAGGGCTTCTTGAGGAGGGGGCGCACAAGCGCTTCTTTATAGAGTGATGGAAAAACTCCCCTCCCCAAGGAAGCGTTGGTAATCTCCTGGGCCCAGCTCCGTGTCACCTCCCTGCTGGCCGAAACCAACCAGGAGGGACACGGATCCAGTGAACAGATGGCGGAACTCACAGCTCCAATGGCCTTGTCCACTTCATCATGTGTCACCAGATCAAACTCTTCCCAGACAGGTGGACAAGTACGTGCCCCAGTCACCTCGACTGACTCGTTGTCAGTCGACTCTGTTTTACAATTGGAGTCAAGGTCGGCCCGAATCCGAGCGACTTTATCAGTGAAAAACGTGTTAAAGTCCTCGGCACTACTCTGCAAGGGCTCCCCAACTCCCCCCTGATTAAGAAGGGAGCGGGTCACCCTAAACAGAGCGGCCGGGCGGGATTCCGCTGATGCAATCAAAGCGGCATGGTACGCGCATCTTGCCGCCTTGAGCGCCACTTTGTAAGTCTTAATAAAAGCTCTTACAAGTGTTCGATCAGATTCAGACCTACTCTTCCTCCATCGCTTCTCTAGACGTCTCTTCTGGCGTTTCAACTCCCGGAGCTCCTCGTTGAACCATGGAGCTCTACGGGGTCTAGCGCCACGGAGAGGTCGCAAAGGCGCAATCCGGTCAAGAGCCCCCTGCTGCAGCCTCATTCCAGGCTTTCGCAAGAGACTCTGCCGAACTGTGGACAAGTGCCTCTGGAATAACCCCAAGCGCCGTCTGAAAGCCCTCTGGGTCCATCAGGCGTCTGGGGCGGAACATCTTAATTGGTTCCGCCTCCCTGCGGGGAAGGATTGGAGCCAGGAAGTCAAGCCGTAGTAGAAAATGGTCTGACCATGACAAAGGCACTGCTTCTAAGCCCCTTAGTCTCAGACCATTACTCAATTGCTCGGAAAGGAATACCATGTCGGGTGCGTGCCCCCTCTCATGAGTCGGACCCCGTACTACTTGAGTCAGGTCCATGGCTGTCATGGTGGCCATGAACTCCTGTGCCAACCCAGAGGTTTCGCCGAGTGACGGCAGGTTGAAGTCCCCCAAGACAATAAGTCTGGGGAACTCCACCGCCAACCCGGCTACCTCCTCGAGTAGCACAGGCAGGGCTTTTGACACGCAGCTGGGAGGCAGGTATGTGAGAAATAAGCCCACCTGAACCCCTAAGTCCAACTTCATCAGGAGTGACTCGCAACCCGCAATTTCCGGAGCAATGAGTCCACGTAGGCAAAGGCTCTCCCTGGCTATAATAGCCACTCCTCCCCCCGTTCCCTGGGGTCGAGGTTGATGCCATATCTGAAACCCAGCTGGGCAAATTTCAGAGAGAGGAACACCTCCCTCTGGGCCCAGCCAGGTTTCAGTAATACATGCCAGGTCGGCCTCCTCATCCAGGATCAAATCCCGGATGAGGAGAGCTTTATTTACCACCGACCTGGCATTAAGCAGCAGCAACCTGAGCCCAGGGCCAGAGTTACACTCATCACCAGTACCCAAGATTGGGCTCACGGAGCCAGAACAAGGGATCGTTATTAAGCAACGGTCCCTCGTTCCCCTGGAACGGCTAACTCCGTGGCCCCCGCCATATCTGCTTCTCCCCAGCAACACAGGAATATTCCGACCCTCTGCCACCCCAGAGATCGGTGCCCCATCTCCTCCCGCCTCTTGAGCGTCAGGTGGGCCAAATCTACCATTCATACTCTTACCATTCATCTCATCCATCCCGTAGCCCCTCCCACCCCAGTCATCCCAGTCATACCAGCCATTTAACTCATGCACACAAGTAATTCTGTCCCAGTCATCCATTTAAATTAGAAACCCCAATACTAAAAATAGATTAAATTGATAACACTTTAAAACACTAATAAATATGTAAGAAATGCAATTCCCAGTTAATTAATTCATTAGTTAAATATTAAAGCAGATAAAAAATATAAAAATATAAAAATAGCTAAGAATGGATGTATTAAGATGTATTAAAATATATAAAAATATAGAAAAGGAGTCAGTCAGCAGTTCTTAAATTCTTAATTAGTTCTTAATTGGAAGTTCTGGATTATAACAGTGTTCAGGGTCCCAGGGGAATATCTCAGCCTGGTTAAAAGGAAGGATCTCTTCTTAATATTAGTCACCCCTTTTTCTGGCGCTATGATGTCTCCCAGGTCTCTTCTCAGTCTCTCAGTTCCATCACCAGTCTCTTGGCTCTCATAGGACCCTCGCCCCTCGCTGGTCACTCCTCGGTGGCCTCCGATGGCGTCGCTGATTTCCGAGCGACATTTCCAGTTCTCTGTCTGCCAGACCCCACTGCATGGCCTCCAAGAACTCTCTTTCCCACCTCAATATCGCTTCGACATCTCCCCCAGTCTCCACGCTCCTCTCACGGGCCACCATCTCCTCTTCCTCGACAGCAATATCCAGTCTAATCTTTCCATGCTGGTCTTTTCACCCCGTAGAGCCTCCGACGCTTGGGCGCTCCCACCAAGCAGCTCACAAGCGTCCTTAGTTCATGGGGGGGGGGGGTCGTTCCAGCAGCAGCACCTCCAACCAGCGTCACCTTCGCCTCTCGGTCCTGTCTCTCCTCGTTCTCTCCTCCCTTCAAGGCTCCACTTTTATCATATCAATCAATCTCTCCCCCCAGTCTCAGCTACAGCCTCCTGTTGTAATTAAGGGGAACCGCCATTTCCCCGCAGCCCAGCTGCTTCCTCCACAAAATCTCCGTGGCTGAAATAGATTGAACAAACGCCACGGAAAAGGGTGCAGCAAGATCTTTCCACGCTGAATAAAACAGTCTCTGCTAAGCTCAGACAGCAGGCAGCGTGCTGCGGGGGTGTGAACAACAAGCTGTAAACAAGCTGTAAACCACAGGCGGCTCGACCAAATCCCGTGGCCGTCGTTTCCGGAGCCCAGCCGACCGAGCCATAAACTCTGGGGGCAGAGAGAACACGGAGCACTAAGCAGAAAAGAGGGTTCCTTCTGAGCAGCAACTGCTCATCTTCCAAACCTGCAGAACCCCAAGTCCAATTTAGCTCCAATTTCCCATATTTTTGGTGTTATTTTGTTGAGGATGTTTTCTGGAACCCTAACATTATACATGAACAGAGTAAAAAATGGGCAAAGTAAGGAAAACTGATTAAATTGCTTTTAATAAAAGAGAAGAACTGTATTCATATACCGTACATTTTAAAATTAACTTAAATGAAATCACAGCAGCTTTAGTTGTCTTTTTGACGTTGTCTTCTAATATTTTTCATATTGTTTTCTAGCCACATCTATATCTTTTGGGAGATTCTTCTCATTTCTAACACATTCAGCAAATGGATCTGGGATATTCTCATTCTGTACCCTTGAAGACTAGATTATATATCTAGAGGGAAACGATTTCATTGTTGTTTCCAAATGTTATGGACAGAAAAAGCAATATGCTTTACCATTTTCCTTCAGATTTAGTGCCAGTTTCAAAAGTGCAAGGAATTTGATGGAAGATTTGTCATTGACTTTAATGAGAGCAGGGATCAGTACTATGACGCCAGGCAATTAAATTAAATAGCATGATATTACTTATCAGAAGATGAAGGTATAAATCAAAAGATGGAGCAGCTCAGAAAACTAAAAGTATTCAGGCAAGCTGTAGCTAAAAGCTGATATAAATCAAACTGTAGGCATTCAGCTCTGAAGTGTGGTACTAATTTTATCGTCTGACTGTGGAAACATTCTCTTGTGTGATTGCACATACTTTTATTTTCATTCCATAAAGCTGCTTGTCTTATCTGGGAAAATATCCCCCCCCCCCATAATTCTATATTTTCTTGCATTTAAATAATTTATGACATGATTAAACTTAATGGGTTTGTTATGGAGTCACAATCACTCAGTAGGACATCAAAATCTATGGAACTCTCTTTCACACACTCAAATAGCAGAAAAAATGGCAAAGGCAAAAAGCTAGTGTATTGGTGAAGGAAATATAAATTTAACAATAGATGATGAAATTGTAGCAAAGTACTCCTGGTAGATAACATAAAAGCTGCATGTGTCATTAATTTGAGGAGCGAAACATCGTTTAATATTAATTCATTCTGTCTGAGAGAATTTAAAGATTGTTAATATATAAAAGCGAGAGCCTGCTTGATATGGCAATTAGTTGGGATAAAAACCAGGAAACTATGGGTTGTAGTTTTGTCTTGGACACAAGGCCAACTGCGTGACCTAGGACCAATTACTTCCTCTCAACCCTAGAAAAAACACATGGCAAACCATCAACCACTTATCTGAACATTAAGAGAGGTTTTTTGTTGCTGCTTCCAATAAAAATCTGGGGAAAAACCTCAGTATAATCTTTAAAAGATACTGTAATACTGCCTTATGCAAAGTCAAAAACCAGGTAAAATTAGCATTTCCTTTAGTTCTTGTTTTGAATTTGTTGTTTAATATTTTCCTCTTATTGCAACCAATAGGATAAATGTTATGTATTCAGGAGCTAAAAAGAAAATAATTTATAATCTAAAATATGTTTTCTCCTCTATGTTGTACAGAACATTCCATAGGGGCTGAAAAGGGCTTTCAGGTTGAATTTTGCCTGCTAGCAATAGATACATGAACATAAGTAGCTAACCTATGTAATTTCATTCATCCATTTAGCTCAATATTATTGATGCTGTCTAGAACCAGATTTCCAAATATCAATCTGGTTTTCTAAAGAGAGACTGAGAACTGAACTGGGAATTGTGGATATATAAAATGTTTGTTGCACCATTATCTTTCAGTTCATTCCATTACGCTTATTGATGATTTGGGAAATAATCTTTTATTGGCTATACAAAAGCACTAGTGAAAGTTTTAAAAAATAAAGGGGAAATGCAAATGAGAAAGCAAGAGAATGGCCTGGAAAATGTTTTCTTATTGAGTTACAAAAGAGGCTTGTTAAACATTTGAAAAAATCTGTGTAATGGAATAAAGAAGAATTGAAGAGAAATCAATTACTATAAGCATCTTTGAATCAATTACAGATTTGGAAGGAATATAAGGTTATTCACTTGATGAAGGTTAAAATAAGATATTTCCTTGCAAAGTTCTGTCAAATCTTTATGGACTTTTTGCTCGCACTAGGATTGAAAAGTTGATTTTTATGGATATGCTGATAGGTAAAGGATAGGATGAGGGATGAATAGATATCTGTTTGTAATCTTACAGGAGGTGAACAATCACTGTTGTCTACATTTGTGATTAAGTTTGGAGGTCACTTCTTTATATATTTGTTTTCCTTTATATCACATTTCTTCTTTTTTTCTTGTACTTTTTATTTATTCTTATTTTTTCTTTAGGTTTGTAATACTTTTACTATTATAATATTATACTATACTATTATATTTACTATTATATTCAAAATCTTTTAAAAATCTTTTTTTCTTTCTTTCTTTCTTTCTTTCTTTCTTTCTTTCTTTCTTTCTTTCTTTCATTAGGGTTCCAAATAGCATCCAAAATTAAATCAGAGTCCAAGGCAAATTATTCCTCAATATTCCTTAATAGAGCCATGTTGGCACATCTGGGTGAAACCTGAATCTGAAGTTTCCTAGGTTTCACCACCCATTGAAAGTTCAAGTCCTTGCCCCCACAAGTCCATCACATTGTCCAATCCTATATTGCCTTTCATTTTCCTTTAATTTTCCTACAATTGACAATGCATAATAGAATAGTATAACGTGTGTTAGGCTTAAGATCCCAATTAAAATGGCTTTAGCCTGACATCATTATTGTTGAGTGGGCAATATTGTTGAGCAACTATTCAGTAACTCCTGGGCCAACCCCCCAATGACATAGATTTACAAATTTAATTCAGGTCAACAAAAGAAATGTAAAGCAAATTAATAAGTTTACAACTTGAGTTGTAAATATAGTATTTGTTTTTTTCCTCATAAGATTTTCCTCATATATTTTTAACAATATAAAGGAGATAGCAATCCATATTTGTTCTGCACATGTACATACTGTATATATAATTTTATACACCCAGGGTTGGGCTACTGCCCAGACAGGGGGGAATGAAAATAGAGCTCCAACCCAGAGCACCCAATTTGCACTGAAAGGTGTTGAAAGAAAATGCAGGGCGTCCTGCATACGCCACACCCACAGTGTGGTAGTAAAAATTTTGGTAGCCCTTCACTGTATACACCCCACTTCATTTCTTGATTTCATGTTGACAGACGTAACTTGTCTCACCTCACTTCATTTTACCTTACCTCACTTCCCTTCCCCTATCTTATTTATTTATTTATTAGATTTGTATGCCGCCCCTCTCTGTAGACTCCGTAGACTATCTTCCAGGCCCATATCTGGGGGGACAATCAGATCTTCAGAGTCCTGAGGAATGTTACTAGGATCAGACCCCCATGAATGCTATGTGCCTATTTTGAGCATTTATGTTTTCTAAAACTGAACATATAATTACTTATTTTTTCTTAGGCCATACAGTAGTTTTCAACTTACAATTACTGTTTGAAGTTATGATGACACTGAGGAAAAACAACTTAAGTTATTTAAATAACTAAAATAACTTACAACCATTATTACAACAATTATCACCGTGTCTCATTTGATCAAAATTCTGGCACCTGGCATGTATTTATGACAGCGGGTGAAGGTTTCTGCCACAGTTGTGGTAATAAGCCAAGGTGTACCTGTACCATAAAAATTCTGATAGAACATAAAAATGTGAAATCCAAATCCCAAATATACTTATTTTTTAAAAAATATTAATGGATTTGAATGGAGAGATCCTAGAGAAAGATTTTTGTGTAGCTTTTTCTCTAGCAATATTACCTTGCTAACCAGAGCATTCAAACCATTTGCTAGACCAATTCTCGAATACAGCTCATCTGTATGGAACCCACACTGCATTAAAGACATTAATATAATTGAGAGAGTCCAGAAATATTTCACAAAAAGACTCCTCCATTCCTATGCCCACAGTAGAATACCTATTCTACCAGACTTGAAATATTGGGTTTAGATAATTTAGAGCTACATTGCCTTCGATCTGATCTAAATGTAGTTCATAAAATCATCTACCACAATGCCCTACCAGTCAATGAATGCTTCACCTTCAACTGCAATAATACACAAGCACACAATAAATTCAAACTCAATATAAACTGCTCCAAACTCTAGCCTGGAATGTACTACCTGACTCTGTGGTTTTTTCCCAAAACCCCAAAAGCTTTAACCTTAGACTGTCTACAGTTTACCTCACCCCATATTTAAGAGGTTTGTAAGGGGCATGCATAAGCACACCATTGTGCCTACCATCCCTGTCTTACTGTCCTATTGTCCTAATTTACCAGTACCTACTTTGCTTATGTTTATGTTTATACCAATGCATGCTATCTTATACATGTGTTTGACAAACAAACAAACAAACATATACATGCATGCATGCATACATACATACATACATACCTAAATACATAAATAAATACACAAACAAACAAATAAATAATATTAATTCACTTGAAATGATGATGATGATAATAATAATAATGATGATAATAATAATAATAATAATAATAATAATAATAATAATAATAATAATAATAATTATTATTATTATTTATTAGATTTGTATGCCACCCCTCTCCGAGAACTCGGGGCGCCATGTTTGAATATTACTGACAGCCCTTATGAAATGAGGTGCTTGAAGTACCACATGACAAAAGAAACAATAACCGAGATCCTCAGTTATCCTGAGGATATATAAGTGATATAAAAGTCCTAATCTTTTATATCACTTATATATTTTTATATATCTATGAGACCGCCTTCTGCCGCACAAATCCCAGCGACCGGTTAGGTCCCACAGAGTGGGCCTCCTCCGGGTCCCGTCAACAAAACAATGTCGCTTGGCGGGGCCCAGGGGAAAAGCCTCTGCTGTGTTGGCCCCAGCCCTCTGGAATCAACTCCCCCCGGAGATTAGAATTGCCCCCACCCTCCTTGCCTTTCGCAAGCTCCTTAAAACCCACCTCTGCTGTCAGGCATGGGGGAACTGAGATATTCGTTCCCCCTAGGCCATTACAATTTATGCATGGTATGTTTGTTTGTATGGATATTTAGTTTTACAATAAGGGTTTTTAAAGTAGTTTTTAGTATTGGATTTACATGATGTTTTTTATTACTGTTGTTAGCCACCCCGAGTCTACGGAGAGGGGCGGCATACAAATCCAATAAATAAATAAAATAAAATATTTTTTTATATCTTTCTCTTTCCTCCTACCTTTCACAGTATCCAGTTTCTCCAGGGAACTAGTTCTTCATATAATATGTCTAAAGTGCAATAATTTGATCCTGGGCATTTGCGTATGAAAGGATAATTCAGAGTTGATTTGGACAGTGATCCATTTATTTGTTTTCTCCTTTGGCCATGGAATTCTCTGAAGAATTTTCCAACATTAAAGTTCAAAAGCATCATTTTTTTTCTATCTTGCTTCTGCAAAGTCTAACTTTTGCTTCCATTGAGTTTCATAGGAAATACCACTGCTTGCATTATTCTGATCATTTATTTAGTAGTTCCTTTACTGAATGGAATTCTTGTTATGCTGCCAATTTCCTGCCTGTTGGTGATTAAATGCCATAGAATTTATGGCTGAGTAGAGAAAGCAGATTCAAAGTTATACGCTGCTGTGCTTCCTTATGTTCTCCATTCTCCTACAATAAAACGCAGGGTCGGCTTGTTGGAATAACAATTAGAACCTTGACACCTGTCATGTATCAGATTTGTTATTATGCATTCCAAATAATATTTCTGCATTGTTTTCACACTATGAATTATACCATGTATCCCAGCGGTTCTAAGAACTGGTAGCAGCAGCACCAGGAGGCTCTGCCCACCCACCCAGGATGCTTCTGTGCATAAGAAGAAGCGCATGCATGAACCACTAGTAAATTTCAGCTGAAGTTAGTCCTTTTCTCTTGATCTCACCTTTGCCGCTTCTATAGTTCATGAGTTCCTTCTCCTTTATCTCCTTTTCAGAGCTTATCTTTTCTTCCTAAAAACACTCTTTTCTTATTACTAGAGTCTGTCTTTTAAGAAAATTCAGGCTGTGTATGGTAACCTACTCTTTGGGAACGATCTGTATTATCTCGCTTGCTTCCCTCTTGTGTGGCTCGTTATGGCCCGCCATACTGCAAGCAGCAGAGGCAGGCGCTTTTGCCCCCGATAGGGAGGATTCCCTTCGCACCAGATGGCGAATGCCTTCTACCAGCTGGTGCCAGGTTATTCCCTTTTCATCCACGTCACCCTTCAGATAATCGGTGTCCCAAAAGATCTCTGGGATCAAAAGAAAAAACAGCCTCGGGAGGGAGAGTTCCCTCCTTGCAGCTACTTCGCCCCACGTCGCCACCGGAAGTCATCATAAATCTTATTAAAAGTTTTAAAGCGAACATTAAAAACTAACAACAAATAGTATAGAATAAAAAATAAATAAAAAGGGATGGGAGGACAAAAGTGCAGAAAGAAAAATAAAAATAAATAGAAAAGGCTTCTAATTTCCTTTATAGCAAACTCAAGCCATAAGTGCATTTTTTTCCATCAATCCTTTCAACACATGTTTTTCCATTAATCCAGTTATTTAATTGTAATTAATTTTTGAGCCTATTTTATCATAATTTTTATTTATTTGGGATATTTTACTTTATTTTTACTTTATTTTATTATTTTGTTTTGTTTTGTTTTATATTTTTATTTTATTATTATTTATTTTTATTTTTATTTTATTTTATTTTATCTTGGTATAGTCAGTGTCTTTGAATATCATTCTATAATGTAATTTCAGGCTTTTGCTCTTATCTCGTGTGGATGTAAGAAATCAGTGATTTACTATAAATTTCTAATTGTTGGCAATATGCTGGCTAAATCAAATAAATAAATAAATAAATAAATAAATAAATAAATAAATAAATAAATAAATAAATAAATAAATAAATAAATAAATAAATAAATAAATAAATAAATAAATAAATAAATATGAATGAACGAACGAACGAACGAACGAACAAACAAACAAACAAACAAACAAACAAACAAACAAACTGGGTGGTGTTTCTACCACATTCTGTACTTCAGTACTAGCTAGTAACTACAACTCAAAGAGTTTGAATAATGGATGTTGAATATATTTGTTATTTTTAGGGCACTCTTTGTCAACTCAGCGTTTTCCAGTTGTATTACGATTACAATTCACAAGATGTATAGGCCATATGGCTTCAACTGCTATCATCAAAATGTCTTAAGATTGGTCATATAGAGTTTGAACTCTGAGAACATGAGATGCAACACATATAAAACGCCCCAAGTTTGAGAAACTGGTGCAGATAAACTAACTGGCTTTGCCACATGTGTCTGCAAATAGATAAAAAGGACTCTGTGGAGTTGATTAGTTAGTAATGTAAGTAAGTAGGTAAGAGTACATTGGATTTCTTGCAAGAGATGTGAGGCAACTATACATAATTACAAAATAGATTTTGTTTCAAGAGATGAAGTAGGAAATGATACCTGTCCCCATAATTGCAAAGGAATTTCTGCCCTATCTGAAGTAGATAAACCTAAATTCCTCTTATTTCTAGCTGGCAATGAAAATACAATAATACTGAATTAACAATTTGGTGGTCTTTTGCAATACCCCAAAAGTCAGATACCTTCATAAAATGTTTTATTTTTCTCCACATTCAACATACAACTTCATATACCTTCAATACAACTTAATATGCATATATCATTTTTCAAGTACAACAAAAACTAGATCACATTCCAATTTTGCTTTATATTGTTTCATCTGTATCCATCTTTCTTTTCTCCACTTCTCTCTTTCTATCTCAGGCAACTGTTCTGCTTCTACTACCTCCTTTCTTACTTCTTCTCCCTCTTTCCACTACTGTTCTCTTCTCCTTCCTCCTTCATTCTCCTACTCTTCCTCTACTCTCTCCCCTTTCTCGCCTTCTTTCCTACTTCCCATACATCCTCAAAATCCATCCCTAAGTGGATAATTCTATTACAATTATATGACAGACTACAATGCTTCTCTAGATCTTACCCTTTATAATCATCCCTCTTATTTCTAAATCTCCTACCAATTGTATTTAAATCTTAACTTTCGGTATATGTATTTTAACTCATGCTACCTCCTTTTACCAGTTTTGTCTCCTGGGTCTATCCCCAACCAATTCAATTTTTGTTCCAGATTAGTTGCTATAGCTAGATTTTACAAGCTAATTGTTATTTCTTGTGGCTTCTTAGTTTTAGGCCTTATTATTTCCTTTCCTTCTTTAATATCTTAGCTCATCTTTTGCTTTTTTTTTTGGTACCAGTTCTAAAGACCCAATTAAAAAAATCAAAATATAACTATCAATTTATCCTGTGGTCTCATATTACCAATAGTATTATTCTCTTGTATCTTATTTTGCATCAATATCATCAAAATTATCATAGTTCTTACATTGTAGTTTTTACTCACGTTTATAGATTATTCACATCCTGTATCAGGAAAACTTTGTATGTGAACACATTAACTATACAATTTGTGCTTATTTCCAACAATTATAATATAAAGTTCCTTAATAGAAATACATCTATTTGCTATATGAGATTGAATAAACAATCCTTTTTTAAAAATTCCATAATCATTTATTTATCTAATTCAAGCTTATGCCTCCTAAATCCAATCTTATATTTTCAATTTAATCTTCTTCACTATTAAGAATGATTATAACAATGTTATATATTATACATCATAATACCAAAATCTAAGAAAAAAGGAAAGAAAAAAGAAAATATACAAATAGTGATCTTATTGTTGATTCGCTAGCATCCATACTCGTCAGAAATCTTTCATTACGTTATATCAAGTTCATGAGTTATTCACATTATAACCAACATAGACAGCAGTGATAGCTTAAAAGCTTTCATTTCACTATTTCTAATAATAGGGTTGGTCTACAAATTAATATAATTTCATCCCAAGTATGTGCATCTGTATTTTGGGATTCTGGTATTAAACTAAATAGGACAATTCAAAAGAAAGATAGGCAAGCCTATCAAATGCTATTCTTTAATTTCAAAACTTAAATTCATTCCCTCATGTTTCCAGGTCAGTTTTATTTTTTTACAAAAAAGTCCACATAAAAAGCTATACATATTTTTAAGATGAGCATGTTTGGAAGCAATTCCCTTCTAATACAGTACACATTTTGTACAACTTTTACAGATGTTACTGACAGTTATGTTTCCAATAGCACATTCAGGGTGAAAAAAGCTGAAAGATAATTTCAGAAAGGGCAAAAGAGTCCAGGGGCTTGCTGAAAGATCAGGGGAAAATGATCCAAGAAAATATGCTTTGATTAATTCAGTAATACTGAGCTGGAAAATTCCTATTGCTGACTTTGAAATTCTGTATTTACTCCAGACCTAGTATTAAAGATTTATTACTCCTTGTCATTCTTCAGGGATATTCATAGGATGTGGTTAAACTCATGATGGTGGCTATCAGGATGCAACAAAAACTTTGCCTATTTTTGTGAATTTTCATATTATTATTATTATTATTATTATTATTATTATTATTATGTCAATACAACACAGCAAACGAGATCACTATGCTGGATTTTGTATTCCATCACCAGTCGGGCGCTTCCCAAGCACCTAGGACTGCATGATGTAGCGCCGAATTATTTTTGCCGATCCCAGTAAAGCGGCCTTTTGCAATTGACAGATGGAGATTTTGTCAATTCCAATGGTTTTCAAATGTCCGCTGAGATCCTTTGGCACTGCGCCCAGCGTGCCAAGTACCACTGGGATCACTTTCACTGGCTTATGCCAGAGTCGTTGCAGCTTGATTTTTAGATCGTATTTCACTAATTTCTCTAGCTGTTTCTCCTCAATTCTGCTGTCCCCCGGGATTGCGATGTCGATGATCCATACTTTCTTTTTCTCCGCAATCAGGATATCTGGTGTGTTATGCTTTAGAATTCGGTCAGTCGGAAGTCGGAAGTCCCACAGTAGTTTTGCTTGCTCATTTTCGACCACTTTTTCCGCCTTATGATCCCACCAGTTCTTTGCCACTGGTAAATGGTAGTTCCGGCACAAGTTCCAGTGGATATTATTATTATTATTATTATTATTATTATTATTATTATTATTATTAATTAGATTTGTATGCTGCCCCTCTCCGGAGACTCAGGGCAGCTCACAACATATAAATAATCATTCATTTATTGACCATTTTAAGTTACATTGGCACTGAAAAAAGTTACTTTTGACAAGCTAGGCCAATGGGAAAGCCAGATTCACTCCACTACTATGTGATTCACTTTAACAACTGCAGCAATTCATTGAACAAAAATAGCAAAAGGGTTGTAAAATTGAATGTGACTCACTTAACAACCTCCTTGTTTAGCAATGGAAATTCTGGTCCAAATTGTACAACAAACAAAAAACAGGTGCACTGTCACAGCTGCCATCTTTATTTTTTTTTTTTTACCATACTTTACGGCATCCCTTATGTCTTTCTTGGGGGGAGGGGTGTTAATAACAGGACTTCACATTTTTGATTCTGCAATACCCAAAACAGTGCCAGGAGCTGCGATAACTCCTCTGTCACCCTCCCAAACCTGGTCACTTCATTCCTCTCCGTTTGGCCTGGCAGCTTTGTTTCCCAACAGAGGCATTTTTCTCTGTGTTTTCATATTTGGAAGAATAGCGCATAATCTGGAAAATGAAGGAAAATTGTATTTCAGACCACATACTGTTTTGCAAAGCGCACGTTCATATTAAAATGTATGTGGAACACATTCAACCACTACCACGTCTGAGAAGCAATTTAACCAAACTGGACAATTGGGGGCTACATGTGATTCAGTTTAAGTTGCAGACTGTGCAGTACTTTAATGGGTTTCATAAAAAGTCCCTCTGGCACTGCAGCATTCACACACGCTGATTATTTCACCAGAGGGAACAGCACTGAAAGCTAAATGACTGCAACATTTCAGATGGACCTCACTGACCTTTGTCTGGTTTCCCCTTAGGATGTGATGTGAGATTTGACTACCTGCCATTAAAGTTACATTATTAGTCCTTCTGAGCAGGCGGATTTGATGGCTGTAGAGTCAGTTATAGCTCCCATGAAATAAACTGATTTTGGGGCTTTCTTGTAGAAGATTAGATACATTCACTGCTACCTTAGCCCTTTTCCATCTCTCTGGCTGACTGCAATAAGGTGAGGCCAACAAGATTTTGTTGCCCAGCATGAATTGCTACTTTTGACAAGAAATGCCTTTTATCATTGTCTAATTATTGCTGCTCCCATTTCTCACTGGACTCTCAGTGCCTAGCTAGACAGATGATTTACTTGTGATTTATCGCATGCCTAAAAAGGTCAATCCCTTCCTATCTTTCTTGTTTACATTCCCACCCTTTTTGACAATGTATTTTTCTACAACGATCGCAACATTTTGGCTGGTATTTCTCAATTTTCTGATCATCAGACATCCTAAATGTTGTGTATCAAACAAACAAGGGGGGAAAAGGTTTTTTTTCACTGTAAATGTTATTATTATTTATTGGATTTGCTGGGATTCGTGCAGCAGAAGGCGGTCCCGGAGATAATCTGGTCCGGTGCCATGCCGGTCTTGGTATATTCCCAATATACCAAGACCATCATACCTGTACCCGTGAAAATCTACGAAAACAAATATATATATATATATGTTTTCGTAGATTTTCACGGGTATATGTATGTATGTAGATTGTTCTGAGTTCGGGTTTTGCCCTGTGTAATATTTTGAGTGTCTATTTACAATAGCACGAAGCTTGAAACTTCAGCCTGATGATGGTGAATGTGATTTCACCGAAACGTCGCATAGACACTCAAAATATTACACGGGGCAAAACCCGAACTCAGAACAATCTACATATATATATATATATCAAGAATAGTCCTAAAAATGGGGTGTGGCCCCGTGACACGGGCAATGAGCAGACTGAGTAATGCTTTATAAAGATGTTTGTCTCCCACGGCATTTTAAAACTCTGACGAAGTTAGCAGCACGCTAACGAAAGCTAAGTGATTTTATTAAAGTTTCTATGCTCCTGTTCTTGCACCAGCTCCTGCCCATCTAACAGTTCGAAAGCATGCAAATATGAGTAGATAAATAGGTCCTTTGGTGGGAAGATAGGAGTGTTCTATATGCCTCAGCCTATATGGACCATGACCATGGAATGTCTTCAGAACATGCTGGCTCTCTCATCTAAGAAATAGAGATGAGCATCATCTCCTAGAGTTGGACATGACTGGACAGAGAAAACTTTTACTTTTATTGTGATTTTAATTTGCTGTTTGGGGGAGGGGTTGGAAGAAAGGGTCTATAATTGTAATAAAATATTTTGCTTTATCAGAGTGCTCTTAGGCAAGTAATTAGCAGAAACATGGAATTATTTTATAACATGGAAATAATACATATAGTGTTATGCAACAGTATAATACATATTATTTTAAGGAATTTTCAAATAATGCCTCATTTCAGTTATAAATACTAGGAGTAACATATTTTTCTTAGCATCAGGAGACATATCTGGAATAAATGGTATTTGATTAAGTAAAGAAATGCCAAGAGAGTTTCAAAAGCTTACCCTCTTTTGCCTTCCAAAGAAGGAATGTGAAAATAGGAATTAAACTGACAGCACACAATGAGTGGCAAGAGATTCTTAGAACAGAAAAGTGGTGAATATAACATGCAACAGTCACTGACAACTGAGTGGGAGAAGTGTAACACAAAAACCTCTGTGATTTGGAAAGAAATGCAGGGAAAGAGTATGCTGGATTTATATGAGGAGCAAGAGGAGAAGACAATATGAACTCTGAATCAAGCTTGTGCTGCTGGACAGTTAAATTCTTAGCTACCAGAGTATGGTGAAATTTGAGTTTGAAATTTATATTATAGTAAGAATAAGATTTACGTTTGCTGAGTATGATAAGTAAATAATAGCACATAGATTTTTTACTTGGCACCACTACATCTATCACCACTGCCGTTTTCTGCTCCTTGTCTACTACCACAACATATGACTGATTGGCCAATGAAAACTGTCGACCTGGATTTTAAGATTCCATACGATTTTAGCCCTATTATTTCCCACAATCTTCTCTGGAATTTGACATCTGAAATTGAGACAGTCTAGTCCAGTGATGGCTAACCTTTTTGTTACGCTGTGCCGATAGTAATGCATTGTCTATAATGCAAAGTTTGCATGACTCACCCATGCCCTGCCCCCCTGTTCATGCATATGGGATGCTGTGTTCCCTCTGCCTGTTTTGGGCCTAGTGGGCTTCCCTACACTTATAACTCATGATGCAATGTACATGCAACCCCCCCCCCCCAAGCTCCCT
This sequence comes from Erythrolamprus reginae, assembly GCF_031021105.1. NCBI lineage: Eukaryota > Metazoa > Chordata > Lepidosauria > Squamata > Dipsadidae > Erythrolamprus > Erythrolamprus reginae. The sequence continues at coordinate 50,755,990 of NC_091950.1, forward strand.
GTCCACCCGCATGTGTGCCCACACAATCCCTCGCACTCCCCCATCCTCATGTATGTGCACTCATCTCCCACATGCACCCCTGCCCCGTGTATGCACATCAGAGACCCGAAAATCAGCTGGCCAGCAGGAGGCACATGCACATGCGCGGTGGAGCTGAGCTAGGGCGACGTATCACATACCTGCAGAGATGACTCTGTGTGTCACTTGTGGTATGCGGGCCATAGGTTCGCCATCATGGGTCTAGCCATACACTGTGCAGAAGTTCTTGTTCATAATGCCAACCGTTTGGTTGTATTATTTCTGCCTGTATTTTACACCTTGACACAGGGTTGGGCTACTGTCCGGATGGGTGGGAGGAGGGATGCAGCGGGGCAGTGAAAATGGAGCTCCCCCCCAGAGCACCCAATTTGCACTGAAGGATGTTGAAAGAAAATGCAGGGCGTCCTGCATAAGCCATGCCCACAGTGCGGTAGTAAAATTTTTGGTAGCCCTTCACTACCTTGACACTATATGTGGGATTGTCTCTGAGACCTCTCTGCACATTCTTTTTCTTGGTTGCTGTCTAGTGTGATAGACCCTTGTTTCTATGAATCTAGTGCTTTGTGCTTGTTCTTCTGTTGTGATGAACAGAGCCTCAGTCTTGTCTTTTAGTCCTTTCCAGCCACTGGTAAGATTTCCCAATATCTGCCACCTCAGCCATCTGCCGATGGTACATCCCATGCAGTCTTCTTTTAAAGTGGCACTCTATTCAGTGCCATGAATAAATAAATATATTTATTTATTCATGAGCTTTTTGACAGAGATATTTGCTCATGAGCTGTTGAGCAGTGCCTTCTCTAGAGGTCTACATTTAGAAGTATTTTTCAGTTGAGACGAAGACCCATGTACACTTTCTTTCGGGAAATTATTGTCTCTATGGAATGGAATTGTGAAAATGTAAAAAAATCTGGGCTAGAATTGATTTAGTTTGTCAAGCAACTGTGCAGATGGGAACACTACATTTCTTTCTGGTTAAGAATAATACCAGTTCAGCTCTGCTCTAGATATTTTCCCCCTTCCTTCTATCCTTCCTCTCTTTCTTGTTTGGCTTCTGCCAACAGTGATAGCAGATTTGGCTCCTCAGCTGGTATTTTAGAGCAGGGGATAATAAGCATTAATTAGGGATTCTTTCACTTGGAGTCCTTTGGATTCCATTTGTAGTAATCAAGCAGATGGACTCTATTGCATTTGGCCTTCTCAACATATTTGACCCTATGCATTTAAAACCACACAAAATCAAGAAAAACTGATAGTGAGTTGAAAATTAGATTCGGGTATCCTTAAAACTGGACCTTCTAGAGAATTACATTTTTTTTCTTTATTATACAGAGACACATTTACTAGCTGGTTATACATATTCTGACCATTTCAGCATTTGCATCAAGAAAATACAGTTCTGACATAACATGAAAAAGCTCCAAACTATTTATTTTAATGTTGTACATTTGAATGATGAGGAAACTGTATTAGCAACCTCTCTTTTAACATTTGGATCACTGCTTCTCCAATGTAAATGTGAGTCTCATTGCTTCTCTCTCACACACACCACATGCAAACAGAAAACCCTCCTTTTTGTGGTATAGCTTTTGGGAGTTGACGTCCACAAGACTTAAAGTTGCCAAGGTAGGAGACCCCTAGTATAGATCATCCAAAAGACAGTGTTGCTTCTTGGGAGCACTTCTTGGGAGGATTATTATTTATTTATTTTTAAAAGATGGCTTGACACTGGCTGACATATAACTTTGATCATTGCTGATTTCTGCAACGCAGTTCCATAAAGAAGAACTTGAAGATCGGTGAACCAGCCTTCAAAGAAACAGATTTAGTAAATCTAGGTATCCGTGCATTTTGAGAGGCTAGTTTGAAGCATAAACAGAGTGAGTCAATTCTGTTGCGTTTTTGAGTTTTAAAATATAGGAAAAAATCCTGCTGGATTAAATCTTTTTTTTTAAATGATGCTTGAATTAGTGGGTGGGGGCTGAAAAGGCTAGGAGTTCTTACCTCTTGTGTTGACCCAAATAACTAACATTTTAAAGAACTTCAGGGAACATGGTTTGTCTCTAATTTAAAATGGACTGGAGTATATTGTTCCCGATCCGACGAGTGGGAGAAAATTCCCGCTACCAGTTCTGTAAAACTGGTCTGAAGTGAGAGCAACCCACCTCTAGTGCAATCTCCTTTTACAACTGTTCAAGGCAGTGATAACTACCTCTACTTCTTACAGATGTTAAGTCCGTATTTAATCACATTTCACAAAAGGCAGTACTCTATAAACCAGACAAACATCAGTACTCAAGATGTTCATTGTTTCTATCTACTCTTTCCATTTCAATCAACTTTTTTTTTCAATTACAAGAATATCTGAACATTTTTAAAAGAAAGAAATATAACTAAAGAGCATCTTTCCCTATTGAATCCATCGCTTATTACAATGTGCTTGATGTGAAGTGGATGTTAGGTAATAGGGACTGTTACTTTAGTCATCCTGGTTAACTCTGTGAAAATAAAGTGAATTATGCCTTGATGTGTATCGGGAATGTTAAAATGTTCAGCCTGGCTCCAATACTTTTAACACTGCGAAGCGTAACAGATTTAAAGAAATGTGCTACAGAACTGCCATTAAAAAAATTAAAATCAGCATAGCAGTAAAGAAGCAGAGGAAGAAATGAAACCCATTCTATAAGATACAATAATAATCTCAGCTCTTATTTATTTATTTATTTATTTGTTGGACTTGTATGCCGCCCCTCTCCGAAGACTCGGGGCGGCTCACAACATGTAAAAACAGTCACAACAATCCAATTAATTAAAATTTAACGATTTAAGAAAAGAAACCCCATATGATAACAGACACACACACAAGCATACCATGCATAAATTGACGTGCCCAGGGGAGATGTTTAGTTTCCCCATGCCTGACGACAAAGGTGGGTCTTGAGGAGTTTTCGGAAGGCAGGAAGAGTAGGGGCAGTTCTAATCTCTGGGGGGAGCTGGTTCCAGAGAGCCGGTGCCGCCACAGAGAAGGCTCTTCCCCTGGGACCCGCCAACCGGCATTGTTTGGTTGACGGGACCCGGAGAAGGCCCACTCTGTGGGACCTAATCGGTCGCTGGGATTCGTGCGGCAGGAGGCGGTCTCGGAGATATTCTGGTCCGATGCCATGAAGGGCTTTAAAGGTCATAACCAATACTTTGAATTGTGACCGGAAATTGATCGGCAGCCAATGCAGACTGCGGAGTGTTGGTGAAACATGGGCGTACCTAGGTAAGCCCATGACTGCTCTCGCAGCTGCATTCTGCACGATCTGAAGTTTCCGAACACTTTTCAAAGGTAGCCCCATGTAGAGAGCATTACAGTAGTCGAACCTCGAGGTGATGAGGGCATGAGTGACTGTGAGCAATGAGTCCCGGTCCAGATAGGGCCGCAACTGGTGCACCAGGCGAACCTGGGCAAACGCCCCCCTCGCCACAGCTGAGAGATGGTTTTCTAATGTGAGCTGTGGATCGAGGAGGACGCCCAAGTTGCGGACCCTCTCTGAGGGGGTCAATAATTCCCCCCCCAGGGTGATGGACGGACAGATGGGATTGTCCTTGGGAGGCAGCACCCACAGCCACTCCGTCTTATCCGGGTTGAGTTTGAGTCTGTTGACACCCATCCAGGCCCCGACAGCCTCCAGGCACCGGCACATCACTTCCACCGCTTCGTTGACTGGGCATATATTAAAGACAATTGACAATAAAGAAAAGAGATGAGGCATTACATCACATTATGGGAATTGTACCTCTTAATATCCATCTGGGCCCATATGAATATAATAAGTGGAAATAGGTTTGAAATAAGCAAGAGAATGGAATTATCTGATAATCCAAACATAGTTAGTAGAAAGAACAGGTTCTTAATAAAATTCTCTAACAGCCAGATCCAATGAGCTACTCTTCTATAAATCACTTATATATTTTTCTTATGGAATCAAATTATCTTCATTAATTAACCATAAAAAAATTTCACAGATTAAAACAAGAATACATTTACAACCCTTTGTTTTTGTACTCTTCTATTACTATGCTATTATCTGTTCTTAAAGCTAGTTGTGTGTTTGTATGTGTATGTGTATGTATGTGTGTGTCAGTTCAAAGGATGTACTATACATTTTAATTTTTAAAAAAGAAATCAAAGTGCAAGGTACTTTGAGTGTTTTGTATTGAGGCAATGTAATTCTTTGTTAAAGTGAAAAATTTAAGCAATTAAATTTATTTACTTACTTACTTACTTACTTACTTACTTACTTACTTACTTACTTACTTACTTACTGTTCTGCCGGGCTCTCTGATAGGAGCCTCCCAAAAATTCAAGGGTACAAATTTCAGACACACACACATTTGAAAATTCAAAACAATGTTCTTTATCACAAAATTCAAAACAAACTAAGCACTCTTTTTGTATTGCAAAGAGCACTCATCCCAAAACAACCTGATAGTTTGTACAAGTCCCTTATCAGTCCTTAAGTACTTAGCTTGCAGCTGTGAAGAACGTCACAGCCCTTCTTCTTCCACGAAGTGAAACATACACACACACACACACTTTGCTCTGCTTTGGTTTCAAAGACGTGAAAAATCAACAAACAAAGTCCAGAAAACAGTAACACATGATTCCTGAAGAACTGCAATCAGATACTCTTCCACAACAGCCAAACCCACACGCTGCTATTTATAGCAGCAGCCCTAATTACTGGAGCCCCGCCCAAACGCAGGTGGCCTCTCTTATCTCCGGTAATATGTCCTTAATTGGTCTCTTCTACGCATAATTCTGCACTTGTGTGGGTCCAAGACATCTTCATCTGAATCAATGGAAGATAATGGAGATTGACTGTCTGGGCTGTGTGCCAAGCCCCCCTCTTCCAAGTCACTCCCACCTTCTTCTTCGTCCAAGGAAACTAAACTCTGAACTGACTCAGCAATAACACAGGCCTATGACATGTTGAAGTTTCCCCTGCATCCACCTTCACATTCCCTGGAGAAGGAGCTGGGCCAGAGCCAACCACAACACTTACTTACTTACTTACGTACTTACTTACTTACTTACTTACTTACTTACTTACTTACTTACTTACTTATTTGACTTCTATGCCGCCCAATCCCGAAGGACTCAGGGTGGCTTACAACAATAATAAAAATGCAATATAAATAGATACAATGCAGTAAAAAGAAGTTAAACAATATCTAAAACTAAAGCATTTTCAGAAACTAAAACCCCATAAAAGTTGCTTTAAAAAGACAATAACAGTCATACACATGCACCCCATTCATTGGTCATCAAGAGTTGGAAGTAAATTCATTGCCCCCAGGCCTGCCGACAGAGCCAGGTCTTTGTGGCCTTACGAAAGGCCAGCAGGTTGGGAGCAGTATGGACATCAGGTGATAGTTGGTTCCATAGAGCCAGGGCCACTACAGAGAAAGCCCTCCCCCATGGTCCCGCCATCCTGTATTGCTTAGTCAACGAGACCCAGAGGAGGCCAACTCCGTGGGCTCTTATTGGACTCTGGGAGGTATGCGGCAAGAGATGGTCCCGTAGATAGTCTTTGCATCTCTGATATCATAACTAGCAGTTGTAGTATTTAACTGGAAGCGAGTGGTTTCTGAAGAGGAGGAGGAAGCTTCAGAGCTCATACAAATGCCTCTTCTGGTTTAGAGAAGTGATGTTGGTTTGGATGCAGAGAAGCAATGATATTGTTGTATTACAGGCTATAATGCTATCACTCAGCACCCTTGGCCTCTTCCTGTTCTGTGATGGAGGTTGAATTTGTTGTGAATGAGGAGCACAGAACAGCACTTCTACACTCCATAATTGTGCAGATAATGTGCCTAGTCCTTTAAGCATTAGTTTAGACTGAGTGATGTTCCAGTTGATTGATTGAATGATTAATTGATTCATTGATTTTAGAGGTTGATTGACACCAAATGTCTCTAGGAAACTTATATTTTTTTAAAAAAAGAACTATTACACAAGAAGTATATTTTGAGCCCAACGAAGAGATGTTAAATAATGACAAACACAGTAAAATAGCCTACAGGGTCTCAACATCCCTTTCTGCTCTCCTGCCCCAAGGACCCCAACAGATAACAGCCATGTTTTCAATGACTTCTGAACATCATCATAGTAGGAGCTTTATGGATCTCTGGAAGGATGATGTTCCAAAGTTTCTAAGTTCTTTTGACATGGAAAGAAATTACTGTGTTTCCATGACAACTAGCTAGTACAATATAGAAGATGTAGAAGAAAACTCTTATAGCTATAAAAGACACAATAGCTGACTCAATAACCAACTGTTTTTATTATAACACTTCAAAAATACGTCTCCCCATACCAAACAGATCTTTCTTGAAAGTATCTGCTTGAACCTTTTTTGCTTAAATCTAAGGTTAAAAATAAAAACATAAGATCGCAAACTCCTAAATACATGATTTGTACTAACGAGCCATTTGTAGAGAGCGCACGGATTTTAAAAAGCAACAAATTCAGGAGAAATTCTGTTTGGTTTTGCCATATTAGACATATTAGGATCCTTTAACTGTTCCTTTCCATGTTTGTTTGTTTGTTTGTTTGTTCGTTCGTTCGTTCATTCATTCATTCATTTATTTGACTTTTATGCTGCCCCCTTCGAGGACTTGGGGCAGCTGACAACATATAATAAAACAATATAAAACATTTCGGGTCCAATTAATTAAATATAAAATCTATCACTAAAAACCATTAAAAAAAAACAGTCATTCCCATTCAATCAGTTTTTGTCAGCCCATTAATCGGCCAGAGGCCTACGGAGTCTACGGAGAGGGGCGGCATACAAATCCAATAAATAATAATAATCTAATGGCCCCAAGTCTGATGACATAAGTGAGTCTTAAGACTCTTGCGGAAGGCAAGGAGGGTGGGGACAGTACGAATCTCTGGGGGGAGTTGATTCCAGAGGGCCGTGCCTCCCACAATGAAGGCTCTTCCCCTAGGTCTTACCAACCAACATTATCTAGTTGTTGAGATCTGGAGAAGGCCAACTCTGTGGGACCTAACTGGTCTCTGGGATTCATATGGCAGGAGGCGGTCCTGTAGGTATTCTGGCTTTATAGGTCATAACCAAAACTTTGAATTGTGTCCAGAAACCAATTGACAGCCAATGCAGTCCACAGAATGTTGGAGAGTTATGTACATGTCTGGGAAAGCCCATGACTGCCTGCGCAGCTGCGTTCTGCACAATTTGCAGTTTCTGAATGCTCTTCAGAGGTAGCTCATGTAGACAGCATTGCAGTAGTCATATGATAATGCTGATAAGAGATTTGGTCCTATCATTTTTTTTGTAGTGCAAAGAACAAGGACTATTTTTTTTCAGAGTGTTGTAAGAAAGGAAACAACCCACTTTTCTGTTTTTTGTTATTCCAATTTAAATAGCTATCCTGTAGTACACGGATGTCAAACTCACGACCCAGGATCCAGATCCGGCCCACGGGGTGCTTAGGTCTGGTCCGTGAGGCCACCCTGGAAACAGCAAAGAACTGGCCTGCAGTGGCCCTCCCAAATACCGTTTTCACTGGTAGAAGGTCACAAGAGGCCATCACAGCCAAAATGGAGCTCAGGAGCCCATGTTTGCTGGCCGAGTACTTGGGCCACCACATGCGCCCCCAATACGAGTGATGTAAAGCTGGCCACGCCCACCCTGGCCACTCCAACCCCTGCTCCCAGAGGTCAAACACAACCTTTATGCAGCCCTCAATGAAATCGAGTTTGACACCCCTGCTGTTGTACATCGAACATTATATCTATATAAGGTGATAAGCAGAGTATTTTTTTTCTGACCAAAGAAAACATATATTATATTTGACCAATTTCTCAATACCAAAATGTGGACTGATTTATTAATGCTCCTGAATGGAGCTGATTAGCCTGAAATCACACTGTTGTGTTTGCGCAGGATGTTTTTTTCCTCTTTTTAACAGAATATCTCTGGGACCGCCTTCTGCCGCACGAATCCCAGCAATGGATTAGGTCCCACAGAGTTGGCCTTCTCCAGGTCCCGTCAACTAAACAATGTCATCTGGCGGGTCTCAGGGAAAGAGCCTTCTCTGTGGAGGCCCCGACCCTCTAGAACCAGCTCCCTCCAGAGATTAGAACTGCCCCCACCCTCCTTGCCTTTCGTAAACTCCTTAAAACCCACCTTTGCCGCCAGGCATGGGGGAATTGAGACATCTCCCCCGGGCCTATACAATTTATGTACGGTATGTTTGTATGTATGTCTGCTTAATAATGGTGTTTTTAAAATGTTTTTTTAAATTATTAGATTTGTTATAAATTGTTTTATTGTGTTGTGAGCCGCCCTGAGTCTATGGAGAGGGACAGCATACAAATCTAATAAATAAATAAATTGTGTGTGAGTTGGGCAGCCATTTATTTATTTTTTTTATTTTTTATTTATCTACCTATCTACCTATCTACCTATCTACCTATCTACCTATCTACCTATCTACCTATCTACCTATCTACCTATCTACCTATCTACCTATCTACCTATCTACCTATCTACCTATCTACCTATCTACCTATCTACCTATCTACCTATCTACCTATCTACCTATCTACCTATCTACCTATCTACCTATCTACCTACCTACCTACCTATCTACCTATCTACCTATCTACCTATCTACCTATCTACCTATCTACCTATCTACCTATCTACCTATCTACCTATCTACCTATCTACCTATCTACCTATCTACCTATCTACCTATCTACCTATCTACCTATCTACCTACCTATCTACCTATCTACCTGTTTGTTTGTCTGTCTATCTATCTATCTATCTATCTATCTATCTATCTATCTATCTATCTATCTATCTATCTATCTATCTATCTATCTGATTTGATTTGATTTGATTTGTATGTCGCTCCTCTCCACTGACTCAGGGCAGCTCACAACAAACAAGGAATACACAATAAAACAATTTATTAAAATACATTAAATACATGAAAATACATTAAATACATTAAAAATGTACTGGTAAACTTTGTCAAACCCTAATTTAAACTTCCATCATCAGGGATGCACCTTCTAAGCGATGCCTAAGTACAATTATAACTTTCTCTGTAGCATCTTTTTGTGTATCTGATACATTTTCCCTCCAGTGAAGCAATCTATTTCAGATACAGATTATCTCCAGCACTCTTCTTACTTCAAATGTGATCCTTCTGTGAGGCGAGGTTCATTTTCTCTTTGAGCATTTCTAAGACTGATGATTTTCTCATATGCATGCATACAACAGATTGCCCACATTTCTTATCTCTACACTGCCTTGACAATGAGGCAGAATAGGGTTTCTGTCTGCAAAAATGATGGAGAAGTAGCCTTGGAAACATTTTCTTTAGTCCCAGTTATTAGCAGAAGCCAAATTTCCCTTTCTTTTCTTCCCCTTCTCTTCCCATGTGAACAAAGGAAGAGGAGAAATTAGTTTTCTGTTGTAATTTTACTGAATAGTACTGGTACCAAATGAGCTATGCCCTCTGCTATTTTGGCTATGACAAGAGAACTTAGTTGAAAGAAGATGAGACATGGATTCTCTTCATATCAGTCTTCCCATTCCTTGGATAAAACATTTTATAGGGTTTGAGAACTGGCCCCAGTTCTGCCATGCTTTATTATAAGTGTGTGGTTGTTGCTGATTTGCCAATTTCCCCATTCTTCTTTCCAAGTTGAGAGAGAAATATTGTATTAGCCATTACTCTGTGGATTAGGAGCTGCAGTCAGGCAAGGCTAAAGCATGGCCAGCAGTCTTCTGAAAGGCACAGAGTACATGTTGAAAACTGCACTGGATCGGACTTTGCTGGGTACAGTCCACCAGGTCTACATGGGCAGGTTTACTATAAGGAATGGCCAGTAAAGAGGCATTCCCATACTTCCATTTCTTTTTAGCTTTTGTAGGATGAGGAAATGGCTGGCTAAAACTGCACCACTTTCAATATTTATCTTGTCATTTATCTGTCGTGGCATGATGGGCAGAAATAGTAGGAAAGTTGGCTCTTGTGTTCCTTTGGCCCCAAAGACCAGGAACCAATGAAGTTTCTGATAGCCAAAGGAAGCAAGACAAGTAGCTGACCATCACTTTACATTGCAACAAGATGCTATTGCATTGCAACTCATTTTTAAAAAATCCAAACATTTGTCCAAACAGCAAGTTCTTATTGGCAGAATATGGGAAATGTCTCTTTAAAATTGATACATGTGAGTACATGTTGCCTTTGTAGTGAGTCAAGGATGAGTAAGAGCCAACATCCACTTGTGGCCTTTCTTAATGAGTTATTTTCCTGCTATGGTTTCAAACACCCACAGATTTCTTTAGGAGCATTTCCAACTTTCTCCTAATCTTTGTTAGTCCTTGGCTGCATCTCACCACCTCAACCCTTCCTAAGGATGCTCTTTTGCTGTTCCAAAAGATTTATTATTTATTTATTAATTTCACTTCTATACTGCCCAGTCCTGTGGGACTCAAGGTGGCTTACAACAATATAAAAACCCAATAGAATACAATAATAGAAGAAGTCAATATTAATACTAAATACATTAAAATAATACAAACAATAAAATAATAAAACAATAAAATATCTCCGGGACCGCCTTCTGCCGCACGAATCCCAGTGACCAGTTAGGTCCCACAGAGTGGGCCTTCTCCGGGTCCCATCGACTAAACAATGTCGTCTGGTGGGACCCAGGGGAAGAGCCTTCTCTGTGGTGGCTCCGACCCTCTGGAACCAGCTCCCCCCAGAGATTAGGATTGCCCCCACCCTCCTTGCCTTTCGGAAACTCCTTAAAACCCACCTCTGCCGTCAGGCATGGGGGAATTGAAACATCTCTCCCTTGCCCATGTAGTTTCTGTGTATGATTCGACTGTGTGCTTGTTTTTTATCTATTGGTGTTTCTTTTGGATTTTTTAACCTAACACTGTAATTTAGATTGCTGAATATTAGATTTGTTACTATGTATTGTTTTTTACCATTGTTGTGAGCCGAGTCTACGGAGAGGGGCGGTATATAAATCCAATAAATCTAATCTAATCTAATCTAAAATCCTATTATAAACCCACAACAATCCAATCAACCAATCAAACATACCTATCCTATCAATGCAATTTGGCTGTGACAGATGGTATCTTCCTTTCTTCCTCATGCCTTCCCTGCAAACTTTGAACTAAGCTTCAAAAGTCATGTTGTGTTTTCTCTGCTCTCACCCAGCCAGTTTATTTGAGTTTTACAAAGGGCCTGGTTGTTTTTATTTCAGACAGACAAGCAAATAGGTCGTGGAGTTCTGTGCACAAGGGGAAGAAGCAGCTAGTTTCTTTTTACTTTTCTTTTTGTGAATGAAGGCGGGCTTGTGACTAATCATCACATCTTCTCACATTCCTTTTCCAGTGCTTCCAAAAAGACTCGTGCAAGTGACTCACTGCCAGTCCTATGAAGTAGAACAGATTGGGAAACAGAAATCCTGAACAGATTGAAGCTATGCTCTTCTTATATACCAGGGAGTTAGTGGGGAGTTACTTGGATTCCTTCCTCCTGCTTTCTGCACCTATCTTAATAACCTCTAGGTGGTTCTACCAAAGTCATCTCCATGGCTCCTTACACTCATTGTGTAGGTTCACATTCTTACCCTATGGAGAAAAGGCAGGGATTTCAATGGGTTAATTCATTTGGGAACAATCAACATATGAGGGGTTGCCACAGAGAGGAGGGGGCCACTCTATTCTCCAGAGCACCAGAGGGCCGGACAAGGAACAACGGCTGGAAGCTGACCAAGGAGAGATTCAACCTAGAAGTAAGGAAGAACTTCCTGACGGTCAGAGCGATCAACCAGTGGAACAACCTGCCTGCGGAGGTTGTGAACTCCCCAACTCTGGACATTTTCAGGAGGAGATTGGACTGCCACTTGGCTGGGGTGATTTAGGATGCCTGTTCAGGCAGTGGGTTGGACTTGATGACCTGCATGGTCCCTTTTAACTCTAACAATAAACAGAAACATAGAAACATAGAAGTCTGAAGGCAGAAAAAGACCCCATGGTCCATCTAGTCTGCCCTTATACTATTTTCTGTATTTTATCATAATATGGATATATGTTTATCCCAGGCATGTTTAAATTCAGTTACTGTGGATTTATCTACCACGTCTGCTGGAAGTTTGTTCCAAGGATCTACTATTCTTTCAGTAAAATAATATTTTCTCATGTTGCTTTTGATCTTTCCCCGAACTAACTTCAGATTGTGTCCCCTTGTTCTTGTGTTCACTTTCCTATTAAAAACACTTCCTTCCTGGACCTTATTTAACCCTTTAACATATTTAAATGTTTCAATCATGTCCCCCCTTTTCCTTCTGTCCTCCAATAAATAAATAAATAAACATCTAAATTTACCTGGGATCTTCACTGTTCTAAGTGAAACACAGTGAAACACAGCTGAAGAAGTGAATAATCATAAATATCAATAATCAATAATCCCTTATAGTGATGATGAATGTTGTGATTCAGCCTGAGGCTCCTCAGGGACCGGCTGGAGCTCTGCCGGATCCATGCCCAGAGGAGGAGGACAGTGACCAGGAGGGGGAGGACCAGGCAGACAAGGGAGAGGAACATCAGGAAGAGGAGGAGGGAGAGCAGCCTGAGACCCCCGGGGGGGGTCTCCCCAGCTAGTAGCCTGGATTCATTGGACAAAGACGCATAGGCTATAATAGACATGAGGCAGAGACATGCAGCTCAAAGAAGGGGCCAATTAGAAAGGTATTTCCATCCCTGAATTGGCAACAGCTGGGTTTGGGTGTGGTTCTCCTCAGCAGGGTTGAAAAGGCAGGCCCGCCCTTACAGTCTTGTGGAGAGTTATCAACTAGGAGTCCTGTGACCTTGCTTCGATTCTCGGCGTCTCTGATCTTGGCTCGTGGCCTAGAAGTCTGGAAGACTTGGGGGAGGCGTGGGTTTTATCATCTCCAGCATTGTTTTTGCCAGCAAGAATCCTGTTTTATTGCCTGGCCTTCATGAAACCTCTATGAAGCTTCATAGTGTTCCTGTCTGTAAGAACAGTTTTTGTTACCTGTGTTTGCTTTGAATTATATAAACTGCCTTTGCTTTTTACCAGTGTGTCTGGATACTCTTGCTGGTTGGGGTTGGCATCTGGGGGGACCCAGACAGAACAATGAAGAACCTTTTTTTGCTTGGGTGCCAAAAGGGCACCAGGGTGGCACCCAAGCAACCTATAATGCAATGCCCTCCCCCACACATGAGCACACACAAATACCCATGCTGCCCATCCCAGGGCATATGCGCAGGTCTCACTGAAGCCTACAGATTTCTCGTAGGCCCAATGGGCCATTTTTCACCCACCCCAATCCTGAAGCCTGTGGATGGCAGAAAACGTTTTTTTTTTGCCATTTACAGGTTCTGGAGGCTTTCCTGAAGCCTGGGGAGGATGAAAATGGCCTCCCTCCTTCAAAGGTTGAAAATTATCTCCCCAGTGGGCACACCAGAGTCGACATAGGGCAACGCCTCACAGGCCCTCAGATATGGCTCTGCGTGCCACCTGTGGCACATGTGCCATAGGTTCACCATCACAATCCTATAGCTTCTGAGTAACAGTTGGGCCTGTCTGCAACTTATGGGTCTTAACAAAGCAGACACAACACATTTAGACTGGCAGCAGGAATTGTTTGTGATAGGAATTACAGCCCAATAGCATCTGGAAGGCTATTAAATTACACTATTTAGATGGATTTTATATACAACATTATTTCAAATGTGAGACCATTAATTCCTCTGAAGCCAAGTAAAACACATATCATAAAAACAAAATTGTATGCACCACTTTTTTTTTGAAGTATGAAGAATAATTGTTATAATTGTAACAGAACATGTTTTACACTATCTAGAGCTGTGTCAAGAACTTTAATGCCTCTTTGATGATGAATTAGAGTCTGGCAAAATGTATTCCATGATCACAGGACTGTGATTTAAATGAGTGACTCAAATTTTCTTGATGACAAATGATCGTCACAATTATCACAATTATTAGAAAAGTCTCTCCGAAGCATCACTGGCTAATTGGCTTCTCTAGAAAACATAAATATTGAACCTCCTGTCCCAAAGAGCTGGTTTAATGGTCATATTGGCTGAGAGGGTGTTCAATATTTGGAAGCTTCAGAAGTTTGGAAACTTCAAATCGTGCAGAATTCAGCCGCACGAGCGGTCATGGGTCTTCCCAGATAAACCCTTGTTTCTCCAACACTCCATGGACTGCACTGATTGCCGATTGGTTTCTGGACACAATTCAAAGTGTTAGTGATGACCTACAAAGCCCTACATGGCAACGGATCAGATTACTTACGGGACCGCCTTCTGCCGCATGAGTCCCAGTGGCTGCTTAGGTCCCACAGAGTTGGCTTTCTCCAGCTCCTGTCAGCCAGACAATGTTGTTTGGCGGGGCCTAGGGGAAGAGCCTTCTCTGTGGTGGCCCCGGCCCCCTGGAATCAGCTCCCTCCAGAGATTTGCACTGCCCCCACCAGGCCTGGGGCAATTAGATCTAGACCCCCTGACTACTGAATGTGATGTATGGTTGTGATTGAATTGGTTGATTGATTTTAATATATTGGGTTTTTAGTTTGTAGTTTTTAACTAATTAGATTTGTTTGTAAGCATTGCTTTATATTGTATCTTGTGAGCCCCGAGTCTTTGGAGAAGAGCAGCATACAAATCTAATAAATAATAATAATATGCCTGGAGGTGACCGTGGTATCAAAGGTGTTGAAACTTTAAATTCTGCAGGAAGCTCTTTTGAAATGAAATGTTCCTTTAAAACAAAAAGAGTTTTACTAATTGTTTTATCTACAACAATAAAAGATAATGCAAACTAAAGAGAAAATTATAAAGAGACCATAAACGTTTCAAGAAAGAAAAAAGAAAGAAAAAATAGAAAGAGAACATCAAAGGGAAAAAAACTTACTTTCTACAATCATCTTGACCAGAAGTCTTCAAACTTGGCAACTTTAAGACTTGTGGGCTTCAACTCCCAGAATTCTCAGGTCAGCTCTGGGAGTTGAAGTCCACAAGTCTTAAAGTTGCCAAGTTTGGGGAGTCCTGATCTTGATAAATACATACAACTTAACTATCTCTTCACCTCATCTTAATTAACACATACTATTGGGATGATAAGCTCCTGAAGCTAAGCAGAGCAAAAAGGAAAATTACAGTGGTATCTCTACTTAAGAACGCCTCTACTTAAGAACTTTTCTAGATAATAATCGAGTGTTCAAGATTTTTTTGCCTCTTCTTAAGAACCATTTTCTACTTAAGAACCCGAGCCAGGAAATTTGAGAGCGGCATGAAGGCCCGGCCAGTTTCCTGTCATTTCCCCTGGGTTTCTCCCTCTTTTTTTAAAGCCTTAAAGTTTTGGATTTTTTTATTCTCCTCACCTCACCTTCTTCTTTCAGCAGAGACTGTCCTCCTCCTCTTCTTCCTCCTTCTCCTCCCACCCAAATTCCGAGCTTTTATTTCTTTCCTAATGGGTTTGCACGCATTATTTGATTTACATTGATTCCTAGGGGAAAAATTGCTTCTACTTACAAACCTTTCTACTTAAGAACCTGGTCACGGAACGAATTAACTTCTTAAGTAGAGATACCACTGTATATTCATAACATAGTTTTTCTGGGATGCTGGGTCTGCCCCAGGTATCAGTCAAAACAGAAGACACTCACTGTATTCGAGTGATTTATTAAGAATACACGAGAAGAGAAAAGCCTTGCTTCTGCCTCAGCGCATCATGAAATGTAAGAACCACAACAGCCAGAACAAGACAAAATTCCTGTCTTTTAAACACAGAGGCTCGTTTAACTAACCATAGGCCTGCTGAGAAAACAACACAGTGTGTGAAAACACTTCCCCTTATCTATCATTTTCCATTTTCCTGAGTTACAGAAAGGAGATGATTCGATTTCCTCAACATTCAGAAAATCAGTGCATCCAGACAATAAAGAGATGGTAGTGGTGCATGTTGAGCAACTCTGCAGGAGGTATGAACACAATCTACTCCTCTTTATTTGAAATGTAAATAATACTGCACTGAAATGTGTCTTCCTGTTTCTTTGCTTGGCATTTGCACCTGGTTCAGAATGTCTTCAAATTTCCTTTGGTAGTGTTTTTTAAGGTTCCTTTTTTTTTGCCCCACCCTGACAGAGGGAGGGAAAACTGACTGACCCAATGTCACTCAGATCTTGATATATTTGAATCTAGCCATCGTGTGTGACTATTCTGAAGTGATAGGAATTCAGATTTAATCTTTGCCTGGAATATCAAGTAGCTTCATTGAAACAAAGTCATGTTTTTTTAAATTATTTTTTAAAAAGCTTTTTATTGATAGAACACATAAAAAAGACAACACCAAAAAGAAACAATTAACAAATAAGTGACAAATCTTCTAGCTATACTATATCTATATAAATTATTACATCACTATTCATCTTAAAACTATACTGGTGATGAATTATATTCGTAGATTTTCATGGGTATAGATATGTAGGTCTAGGCATATTTGGGTCTTTTCCTGTGCAAGGTTGATAGACTCCTTGATAGACTGATAGAAACTATCACCTTACATGGGAAAAGACCGGAATATGCCTAGACCTTGTTCTGCTGGCGTGTCTCAACCGCCCGTAATTACAGGGTAATTAGGCCAGGAAGACACATACCACACGATAAAAGGAAAACCCAAAAGTTTTTATAAACAGAAAAACAGATAGATAGATAGATAGATAGATAGATAGATAGATAGATAGATAGATAGAGAGATAGATAGATAGATAGATAGATAGATAGATAGATAGATAGATAGATAGATGATAGATAGATAGATAGATGATAGATAGATAGATAGATGATGGATAGAAAGATGATAGATAGATAGATAGATAGATAGATAGATAGATAGATAGATGATAGATAGATAGATAGATAGATAGATAGATAGATAGATGATAGATAGATAGATAGATGATAGATAGATAGATAGATGATGAATAGAAAGATGATAGATAGATAGATAGATAGATAGATAGATGATAGATAGATAGATAGATAGATAGATAGATAGATAGATAGATAGATAGATAGATAGTGTTGTGTTTGGGCCTGGGCCAGCCGTTGCCCCCACAGATGGGGGAGACGCGGCACACAGTGACTGTGAAAGCCTGGCTGACCGCCAGGAAGATGTAGCAGACAGTCAGGAAGATGTGGCAGAGAGCCAGGAGGATTCAGCAGACAGCTCAGGGGAGGTGGCTGGCAGTTTGGACAGTTTGTCCTCTCTCAGTTCGTCTGCAGGGCAATACATTAATTTATGCAACCGAAGGGCCTTACAAAGAAGGGATCGCTTTAAGAAGTATGATAAGGCATGATAGGCGCACCTGGGCTGGGTGTGGTTCCCTTAATGAGGGCTAACGGCATAAAAAGGGAACAGGGGCCAAGGCAAACTGTGGCTGTTTATCTGGGTGGTTTGTGTGGCGTCGTTGTTCCTGCTTTGAAGTTTCTGCTCTTGGATTTCAACTCAGCGTTGTGGGAGTTGAAAACTCTGGTACAAGCTGCTGCTTTTGTGCCGTGAGAATTCAGAGACCTCTTGGAACATTTATGTTACGTGACTTTTGTATTTGTTTGCTTTTTCATGAACTTTGTAGCTGGCTGAATTTTCAACTCAACCTGTGTTTTACTCCTGAAAGTAAGGACCGTTTTCTTTAGTATTTTTCTTTTCTGTTTAATACAAGTTTGCTGACTAACTATGCACGTGTGTGTCTAACCTTCTTTCCTGGACCGTTAATCATTGCTTGAGGCCGGTCAGGCAGAATAGATAGATAGATAGATAGATAGATAGATAGATAGATAGATAGATAGATAGATAGATAGATAGATAGATAGATAGATAGATAGATGATAGATGATAGATGATAGATGATAGATGATAGATAGATAGATGATAGATGATAGATAGATAGATAGATAGATAGATAGATAGATAATTTATTTAAGTCTAATTTTATTTGAGCTAGCAATTTGTCATAATTATCTCTCTTTGTGGCACATCTTGATGTAATTTGTATTCCCAAATATCTTATCTTATTCAATTTTCTTATTAATTCTTGTTCTTTTAGTCATATTTTTAACTATCATTTTTGTTTTTTCCCTATTAATTTTTAAACTGGCCAATTCTTCATATTCCACCAGTACTTCTATTAAGATAATATTCTAGGAGAGCATGCGAAGTATTTCCCATGTTCATCTAGGAGGCTGCGAGATCTGTGAATGCTTTATTTCATTCTATGTCTCTGAATAGAAATTGTATAAACCTGGAATGCTCAGAGATTTACTGTAGATAATTCATCTAGGAAATATTTCCAAACAGTTTCCCTAATGGTTTCAAATTTGTTTTTATGATATCCCTTTAGAATTATTCTTCCTGTTCGAGGACTGATTTTGAAAATCTGTGATACTGAAACACTATTTTGGGGGATAAATTTATTTTGCAACTTTCCCAAAAGTTTGTTCCTTATCCAACTATAAAAGGGCCAAATGTATGGTGAGGTGAGAAAGTGATGTGTGTGGAGAAAGCAGGCATTAACTTGCATTCCTGGCTCTTTCTTTGCTCTTAAATCTTTTAAGCTGAATATTACCTAACAGTACATAATTTCTCTCAGTAGGTCTGAACCAAGAGAACTTTAGAATGTTCTACAATAAGCACTTACAACAGCAAGAGTGGAGTACTTAACATTATTAAAATCAAATTATAGAGGATTTTATAGTAAACAGCACCTTGAACAACAAAGTACTCTTGTAATTCCTAAAATATTATGGTATAATTTTGATTTGTACAGAAATTAAGACCATAGATGTTAAACATATACTGTAATTGTTAGACTGGAACAGAAGGTTTTGCTCATTCAGAAATCGGACATTATTGCGGCGCAGGCGGAGTAACAGTCGGACACAAAGGTATGGGTATAATGGGGTCACTTTTATTAAACCAAACTCAAATTAACTATTTAACCAATTAAAACCATATGACCTGCAGGGGTGCATAAATCAAATGGGGGCGGAGTTAACTTTCAAACAACCTCAACTGAGCAACTCTCGGGCGAAAGCTCCTTGCCTGGGTGCAGGGTCATGGTAAAATTACACCTGCCCCCTGCCCCATTACCACGCCCCCATGGCGTGTGGTACGGCTCGCTACTGGTCTCTGGTAAGCCCCAGCCAGCGAGCCTCAGGAGCGACCCCCTCCCTGAACCCAAGCCGGTCGAGCCCTGTAATCCGAGAAGGAGATCGCCCCTCACCTCACTAGAGGTGCCCCTAAAGGAGATCACACAGTTGCTGCTTACGCCCATTTCCGCCCCCTATCGGCCTTCCCCCCCCCAGTGACCTTGAGGGGGGGCACTAGTTGGTGAGTCCACCCCCTAACCACACTCCCACGCACAGAGTGGAGTAGGCGAAAAAACAACCACAGCTCGGCCAATTTACTGTGACTGCAAAAAATTCCTACTCGGCCCCCTAAGGGCGACCCATCATATGCACCCTGTAACAGAGGGAGGATGGGCGGGTGTCCCACGACGATCGGGCAAGAGGAACTGCGCCACGAGGCAGCCCCTTTTATAGGGCTGCCTCCCTCTTGCCCTGGCCAATCGGTGCCCAGTGCACCCAAACGTCGTCACTGCGGCCCCCATTGATGACGTGGTGGCCGCAGGCTCCGCCCACAATGGCGGCCTCCTTCCCTGGCCATGCCACAACGACCGCCGCCGGTGAGTTGGCAGCGGGCAAAATGTTTAGTAATTTAAGTATATGATTTTTGTCCTTTCCACAGTTGTCACTTTTATTGTATGATTTAAAAAATAGATTTAGAATTAAAACATGTCATTGGCATTCTTTGTATCTTAATCATGGTCAAGGAAATTAATTTTTGTGGGTTATTTGATTTTTAATATACTTCTTTTTTGTAACTTTTCATTTACGGAATAGACGTGTCAATCCTTACTTCAATTATGCTTTCCTATTATATGGAAAATATATTTTTTAATGAAACAGAGGCTATTTTGTACATGCAATAATTTTGATAAAGGTTAGACCTATGGTGTTGTGGTTCAGCCTGAGGCTGCTCAGGGACCGGCTGCGTCTCTGCTGGCTCCATGCCCGGAGGAGGATGACAGCGCAGAGGAGGGGGCTGAACAGTCGGATGGGGGAGAGGAAAATCAGGAATGGGATGAAGGAGAACAGCATGAGAGCCCCGGGGGGGGGGGCTCTCCCCAGCCAGTAGCTTGGAGTCATTAGGTGATGACGCACAAGCTGTCATTGACATGAGACAGAGACGTTCAGAGCAACGAAAGGAGCAGTTAAAGAAATATTATAACCATTGAATTAGAAACAGCTGGATTTGGGTGTGGTCCTCATCAGCAGGGTTTAAAAGGCAGGCAAGGCCTTGAAGCCATGTGGAGTGTTATCAATTGGAGTTGCGGTGACCTGCTTTGATTCTCAGCATCTCTGATCTTGGCTTGTGGCCTAGCAGTCTGGAAGACTCGTGGGAGGCGTATGTTTGCTATCTACAGCTTCGTCTTGGCAGCAAGAATCTGGTATTGCTTCATGGACTATTGCCTTCATGTATATATTTGAAGTTCCAGCGTTTTTCCTGTTTGTAAGGACATTTTCTGTTACCCGTGTTTTCCTTGAATTATATAAACTGCCTTTGCCTTTTACCAGTGTGTCTGGCTTCTCTATTTGGGTTGGTATTGGCTTCTGGAGTGACCCAGACAGAACATATGGTAGAGATTAAAGTGAAGGAATGGAAATATAAGAATTCCATCTGTTTGCAAAAAAAAAAAAATGGATTAGAGGCCAGGAACAGTCTGACAAATTAAATGATAAGAAAAAATAAGAAAAAATAATACTGTAACATTTGAAATGCATAAGTCCATTATACCAGATTTATAAGGTGGAACTGTATCATTAATTTGACTGATGGATGATACCAAAGAGAAATAATTGTTTAACTGTATGAAACAGTTACAGTCCACAAATTTTAACACATAAAAAGTGGAAAGCCTACAAATTAGATTAGAATTTGTATTTCTCATTAGATGTGAAGGGTCACCATACATCACAAACTTCAGGATGAAAATATAGATGCTTTAATAGATGAGAACTTTTAAAGAGCCCTACATGGGGCAGCTATTATAATAGGGGCTACACTGCAGAACAGCGCACTTTGGAATAAAATATTCTCAGGTGAGAAGAAATATGTAAAGGTAAGTAACCTTTACATCCTTTTCAAAGCATAAAACAACATAAAATTATTTTATTGCTGCATGTAAAAGCGAAAGAAGGAAGACTTCTCAAAAGCTACCTGTTCAAAGATGGTAAAGCCAGCATGGTCAGAATTCTATGTTAAGCATCTTCTCAAAAGATCCTTGTTATACAAGATAGGAAAGTTGAAGAAATTTCTGTAAAGGTTTAAGAAAGCAAAATCTTGCAATTCAAGCAGAGGCTTTGAAGTGGTGGTCCAGAAATTTGTATCCACTCCACATAGATCCATAATTTATAGAGATTGGAATATGAGGTGGCAGCCCTATAAATATGCATGGCTTAGATATATTATCTTCCTCAGATATAAGGCTGCATTGTTTCTAAAAATATAGTCTACCTTCTTTATGCTTAACAAGGGAAAAAAAGCTCCAGGTTTTTGAGATTGCCTATTTAAATACAGGTAATCCCTCACTTACAACAGTTTGTTTAGCGACCATTCAAAGTTTTGATGACACTGGGAAAAAAAAACTTCTGATAGTTTATTTGTTTGTTTGTTTGTTTGTTTGTTTGTTCGTTCGTTCGTTCATTCATTCATTTTTTTAAATGCCGCCCTTCTCCTTAGATTCCGGGCAGCTTACAACATGTTAGCAATAGCAATTTTTAACAGAGTCATCATATTGCTCCCACAATCCGGGTCCTCATTTTACTCACCTCGTAAGGATGGAAGGCTGAGTCAACCTTGAGCAAGTCATGAGATTTGAACCACTGACCTGCAGATCTACAGTCAGCTTTAGTGGGCTGCAGTACTGCACTCTACCTGCTGTGCCACCTTGGCTCTATTCAAACCTATGACCATTGCAGCATTCCCTTGCTCATGTGATCAAAATTTAAACGCTTGGCAAACGTCTCATATTATGACAATTGCAGCAGCATTGGGTTCCTACACGATACGGTAGTATGCGCACTGGTAGTAAAATAGGAGCTGTTCGCGCAGCTTCAGGTGTCTGGTGTGCACGAGTGCATATCCCAGTGAGATTTTATTTCTGCGCATGCAGCAAAATCATGCTGGGGCATGTGCGTGCGCCCTGACACCCAAAGTTGCATGCACAGCGCACTGGTAGCAGCAAAAGCAGCAACTCTCCCACCTGAGTTGCAGGGTCTCAGGCAGGGGTGGACTACTGCCCGGATAGGGGGGAACGCAGCAGGGTAGTGAAAATGAAGCTCCACCCCAGAACACCCAATTTGCATTGAAAGATGTTGGAGGGCGTCCTGCATAAGCCACGCCCACAGTGTGGTAGTAAAAATTTTGGTTGCCCTTCGCTGGTCTCAGGGTCATGTGATCCCTTTTTGCAATCTTCACCCTCTGACAAGCCAAGTCAAGAGAGAAGTCCGATTCAATTAACAACGGTGTTAATATAACTTCACAACTGCAGTGCGAGAACTGCACAACTGTGGCAAAAAAGTTGTACATGGGGCAAAACTCATTTAACAACTGTCGTGCTTGGCAACAGAAATTTTAGTCTCAATGGTGGTCATAAGTTAAGGACTTCCTTTATATGCAATCATGGGCAATTGTTTGCCGTTTTCTTTTTCTTTTTTCTTCAAATTGTGTGAATATTGGGTTTTTAATACTGTAAAACTGAATACTTTTACAAAAATGGCTTTATTCAAGTTTGTTTAGTATAATTGTTGTTGTGAGCTGCCCCGAGTCTCGGAGAGGGGCAGCATATAAATCTAATAAATATATATATAATATATAGTACTATTGCCTCTTTTCCAGAGGTATGCATAATTCTGTAAATGCTTCAGCCCGTAGAATGCTAGTAGTAATGGATAATTTTTTTTTAATGCTTTTTAAATATTTGGGGTTTTGTATTTTTTATTTTATTCTGTACACTGCTCTGAGTCCATTAGAAGAAGAGTGGCCTATAAATTTAGTAAGTAAGTAAGTAAGTAAGTAAGTAAGTAAGTAAGTAAGTAAGTAAGTAAGTAAGTATGTAAGTAAGTAAGTAAGTAAGTAAATAATAATGGAGAGATTGGCCTCCATGTTTGCCAAAATCCACTGGCCTTTTAATTGAATTGGTGATATTTAGGCCCAGGCACAAGTCTTTCTCAGGCAGGATGTTACTGTTTAATACAAGAAAGCTTCAAGGACTTTTCTAGGCAATTGCCAGGTGACAGGACCAGTAATGGGCAGCCAAAATATTTACTGCCACACTGTGGGTATTGCTTATTTTGTGGGTGTGGCTTTATGGTCATGTGACTGGGTAGGAGTGGTTTGCCGGCCATGTGATCAGGCCATGTCCTCGACTTGCAACCTTCCCAGTGTCACTCGTTTGCTTCGAGTTTTCCATGCTCTCCTTCCTGGGTCGCCCCCACACCTCAGGCTGGGTAGCTAGGCGAACGGGTGCTGCCAGAAGCATAAATGCTACCAGCACTGCTTCCACCCACGCCTTTTGTTTGCACCTCAGGCAGGAGGTGGCCGTGTGAGACTGGAGGGGAGCCAGGCGGGAGAGTGGGAAGCTCATCTGAGGCCAGGAAAGAGAAAAGAGGAGAAATCAAAGAGCACAGATGAAGCAGAAGCAGAAGGGGAAAAAAGGAGAGCTGAGCCGAGACCAGTAATCAAGGAAGTGACAGCCGCCGATCAGCTAGAGTTTTGTGTTGATTTATTGATTTATTGATTTATTGATTTATTGATTTATTGATTTATTGATTTATTGATTTATTGATTTATTGATTTATTGATTTATTGATTTATTGATTTATTGATTTATTGATTTATTGATTCAATTTTTACGGCGCCCTTCTCTTTAGATGCAGGGCAGCTTACAACATGTTAGCAATAGGCCTTTTTAACAGAGCCAGCCTATTGCCCCCACAATCCGGGTCCTCATTTTACCCGCCTCGGAAAAATGGAAGGCTGAGTCAACCTTGAGCTGGTGATGAGATTTGAACCTCTGACCTTCAGATCTACAGTCAGCTTCAGTGGCCTGCAGTACAGCACTCTACCTGCTGTGCCATCCCGGCTCAGTATGCATCATTTCCGCCAGTGGAACTGCGTCCCACCCCGTCCTGCCTGCTGCCCACTCCTGGACAGGACCTATTGGAAACACACACACACAAATACACAAAACCCAGCTCACCATCTTTTTAAGCTGCATGTTATAAGACTTTACCGAACTGAATGACCCCACAGTGCCAAGAACTGCTATCTTATTCTTAAATCCATACAGAAAAAGCCCTGCGGGATGCGACCAAGGCCAGCATTTAGTTCCTATAGTAACAAGCAGATGTCAATGAGAAGTATGCAAGGAAGTTATAAGAGCAATTCGTTATTGCCATAAAATGCTAGATAACTGCCTCCATTATTAGAGGCAATATATCAACATTATGTAAAAATTATAAATAGCCTTATCCTCCAAGAAGCTTTCTACCATATATAGTAACAGATAAGCTGTGAATTTTGGGGGCCAAAATCACACACATACACATGCTCAGGAGGGGGAAGAGGGAGAGGGAAATGATTTTTGTTTATCTGTGGATGGTCTTATCCATGATTAGTTTTTCCCCCATAGTCTGTAGAGATTTGCAGTCATCCAGGTCACGATTGTCCCAAAGGTGCTTTTTCAGGAGGCAATTGGACTTTCTTGTTTTTTTTGTCTTTTGAGGATATTTTGCTTCTCATCCCAGAAACTTCTTCATTCCCCACTATCCCGCCAGAGTTAAAGAAGTTTCTTGGATACTTTTTAAACTACTTTTAAAGTAGTGAGATGGGAGAATACAGAGAAATAAAACAAGCAACGATAGAAAGCGCTCAGGCGGTAATAGTCTTGGGGTAGAAAGACGCGACAAAATGGACAATGCAAAATTGGTATAGGTATATGGTGGACCACATCCAGTTTAAATTTAGAGGGAACTATGCCCCCCCTTCCAAAATCAAATTTGTAAAACATGTTTGCAGTTCACCATTGAGAACCAATTTGGCAAACTCTAATGGTTAAAGGTACCAGCTAAAAATGAAGAGACTGTGAGTTGTCATCCCACCTTTGTCACAAGACCATCTAGATATTTATAGCCCTGTCATTCTCTCTCCATTCTCTAGGAAGGAGGCAAATGGCAAACCACTTTCAAAGACATCACCAAGAATGCTACAAGGACTTGTCAAGGCAATTGACAGCAGCCAGGACTAATTGGAAAACACACACAAGCACACAGCATCCTGCTCACCAGTTTTACTATCTTTGCATAGCCTTATTATGCCATCAGGATGTCTCTCTGAACTCACAACTCCTGTTGAAACAGGGAAGAAACGTGATAGGTAATTACAATCTAGCATTTTGTGGTGAAGTATAGCTTCCTATCCCGCTTCCAAGCAATCCAGAAGGGAAAAATATTTTACAGTCCCAAAATTTTAAGTGTGATCAAAGTTGTTTACCTCTGCATTAAATAGTGGTGATTAATTATGATAATTTATTCACCTTATTAAATAAAGGCTGTTGAATAGGCTAGTAATAAAAACAAACTTATCTGCCACATTTTTCACATTGATGATTTTTTGAAGATAGAATTTGCACTGAAGTTTCCCTAGCTTATTTGCTGGCCGACAAAAGAGAGGAAGGACAAAACAGGTCTCTGATACTTGCTTCAACCTAAATGGGATAAATAAGGCTTCATTTTCAAATGAATTCCTTCCAACCCCTTAATCAATGAGGAATGTATTGTCTGTATATTCTGCTTTAATGTTGCAGACAGATAAAGGAGTAATATAGGAAACAGGCAGAGGTGAAATCCAGCAGGTTCTGACAGGTTCTGGAGAACCAGCAGTGGAAATTTTGAGTAGTTCCAAGAACTGGCAAATTATTGATTGATTGATTGGTTGATTGATTGATTGATTGATATAGGGAAATTCAACTCAAACCTTGTTTAACATTTCTGGTTTTTAAACAGATTTAAAATGGAAGATTTAAAGGGGAATGATTGATTGTCTGCCATCAAGTCATTTTCAACTCCTAGCAACAAGATAGATAGCTTTTCTCCTTGATAATCTATCTTGAATCTGTTCTTCTAAATCTTTTAAATCTCCTAATGGTTGACTCATCACCACTATAACTGAGACCATCCAACTTCTTGGTAGGTCATCTCTTTTTTCTCTTTTATTTCATCTTTCCCAGCATTGGATCCTTTTCTAGAGAGGTAGGCTGAAGTAGGTTAATTTGAGCCTGGTGATTTGTGTGAAAAGTGAGCATTATCTGGGTCAATTTGTTTAATGATACATTCATTTATTTATTTATTTATTTATTTATTTATTTATTTAACTTTTAATGATATTCTCAGGAGTCTTCTCCAACACCAATTTTTAAAAGAATCAATACTAAGTTAATAAAACTTTTGGATTTACTTCAATTTCTCCCCCCATCAACATGCCTTTTGTGTTTGGCATTTTCATGTTTCTAGCTATATTAGTGAACGTACCACTAAGGCTAGAAGTAGAGCTAATTATGAGGACAACAACAATAATAGTAATGTGAGGTCCCAGAAGTTTCCATGAGCTACTAAGATGCCAAAGGGAGTATGATTGGAGATGAGGCTTGCAAATAATAACAGCTAAAAAGTAAAAAGGCTGGGTTTTTATATACAAAACATACAAACAAAATGCACGTAAGGAATAGTAAAAATTTTGGTAGCCATTCACTGTATATGTGCATACATACGCTCTCCCAAGCATGCACGCCTAAATATATGGTGTCAAAGAAAAAGTAATTCCAGCATATTTTGCCACATTCATTTGCCGGTGAACAAGATAACTGTACTTTCTGCATATTTA
This sequence comes from Erythrolamprus reginae, assembly GCF_031021105.1. Classification (NCBI taxonomy): domain Eukaryota; kingdom Metazoa; phylum Chordata; class Lepidosauria; order Squamata; family Dipsadidae; genus Erythrolamprus; species Erythrolamprus reginae. Next base: position 50,783,194 of record NC_091950.1, read on the forward strand.
TTAGCCTTCTGTATTAGTCCACTGGCAACAAATAGGATTTCTTGTTAAGAAGGCAGCTTCAGAAGTTAAAGGAATAAATTAACTTCACCAGCAAATCTATTGAGCAATTGCAAGACTTCTAATAAATAAATTAGGACTTGAGGATTGTTAATTTATTTTCATGAATAAATTGACTCTATGTCAATGCTGCAATTCATTCTTTTTCCAGGCAGGTGAGGGCTGGAAAGCTGAGCAAAAATACTTCAGCCCAAATGTTGGGCATCTTGGGACACCTCTTGATTAGTGATAAAATGCAAATGTATGCCACTTTTCATATCTGACTCAGTGCTGGTGGGATTGTGGAGGAAGCCTGGCACTAGTGTTTTCATCCATGAGCATTATATATTTACTATTTTAATATATTCTCTGCTTTTTAAAGTCTTCCAAGCAGCCGAAAATAGGTGAGCACTGAGCACAATGAGCTATTCTGTAACTGACACACAATACCCACTACATCATTTTCTGCCATTTGGGACATGGGTAAGCATCTTCTTCTCTGTGTAAGGAAAGCAATAGTAGGGAGAGCATGTTGAAACATAAATACTGGTGGAAGAGCATATTAAAAGCCCTACATTGCAAGGAACAGAGAAGGAAGAGAAAGCCCAAACATGTTTGTAATTTATTTATTTATTTTATTTATTCATTCATTTGTCCAATACACAAATATATAGGAAGAAAAATAGACATGTAGTAATATATATAAGGGTAAAAGTGAACTTAGAGGAGAGAATATATGAAAGTAACAGAATATATATGATAAGTGAGAGAAAGGAAAGACAATTGGACAGGGGACGAAAGGCACACCAGTGCACTTATGTACGCCCCTTATTGGCCTTTTAGGAACCTGGAGAGGTCAATCGTGGAGAGTCTAAGGGAGAAATGTTGGGGGTTAGGGGTTGACACAAATGAGTCAGGTAATGAGTTCCACGCTTCGATAACTCGATTGTTGAAATCATATTTTTTACAGTCAGGTTTGGAGCGGTTCGTATTAAGTTTGAATCTGTTGTGTGCTCTTGTGTTGTTGCGGTTGAAACTGAAGTAGTCATTGACCAGTAGGACGTTGCAGCATATGATCTTGTGGGCGATACTCAAATCGTGTTTTAGGCGCCGTAGTTCTAGGCTTTCTAGGCCCAGGATTGTTAGTCTATTTTTGTAGGATATTCTGTTTCGAGTGGAGGAGTGAAGGGCTCTTCTGGTGAAATATCTTTGGACATTTTCAAGGGTGTTGATGTCTGAGATGTGGTATGGGTTCCAGACAGATGAGCAGTAGTCTAGGATGGGTCTGGCAAAAGTTTTGTAGGCTCTTGTGAGTAGTGAGAGATTGCCTGAGCAGAAGCTGTGTAGGGTTAGGGTTAAAAGAAAAAGATTTGGTTTCTAATGACATTTTTTACTAAGAAGCTTCCATTTTAATTTAACCTTGTTTGCAGAGAATTCTATATACATTCATGGAGCCAGAGGGACAATGGAAGTGCTTCATTAATGAAAATCAATACGTTTAGGAGTCTTAACTGTAAAACAGAGTATCTACAACTCCCTGCACATCTGCTTAATTCATTTTATTTTTCTCACTATTGGCATTTTTAATGTTAAAATTATTGTGCAGACATGTAAAGTAATTATATCAAAGTTATACATCTCCAGTTGTTTCTATGGGGACACTTTTCTATCTGACTACGAACAAAAACAAAGACTAAAGTATTGCTTGCAATGCCCACATGTGCATGGACACAAACCCAGACACATCTACCTTCTGAATTACATTACTTAAAACAGTGTTTCCCGACCTTGGCAACTTGAAGATATTTGGACTTCAACTCCCAGAATTCCCCAGCCAGCAAACACTGACTTAAAAGATCCTCAAAATGCTACAGTTGCAGAAAACCTAAAAGCAATACTGGACCACTTTTTTAAAAAAATATGACTCGTAAGATCTAAAAAATTGCTACATTCATTCAGTGTTCTCAAAGCACAAGGAGTGCTCATCTAACAAAATGGAGGGAAAGAGACTAACAAAAGATTGTCAGGAAAGAAAATAAAGAGAGAAAAGGAACATGTTTTGCCAGGTGCCTGGGTTGATTAATGATTTTCCCTCCAGGTAGGAACAAGGATTGTAGAAGAAGTTAATAGCCCTGAAATAATGCCCAGCTGTCTTAATTTCAATGAAGAAAGTGCCTGAATCACTCCATGATGCTCTCAATATTTTATTTCCTAATATTACCAACTAAGCAGAGGGCATGGCTATGGTTCTATGATAGCACTCACCTTTGCCACACTAAGGACCCTAATCTCTCATTAGTCATTTTCCATACCATAAGAATACACATTTCATTACAGGAGTGAGTTGTATAGCCATTGGGATAATTTAGGAAATCGGAAAATCAGGCAGCACTTATTTCAGTGCTCTTCAATTTTGAGATGTGTGGACTTTCCCAGATAGATAGCTGAGAAATTGTGGGAGTTGAAATCTATACATCTTAAAATTAGCAACCATGAGAAACATTGTTCTGTTTGAAGGCCTTTGAAAACCGTTTTCTGTCTGAAGGCCCATAATATCATGTCCACATTATAAAAAAGGAACTTTCAGAAAGAGAGATGATCATCAACAACCCTGGGACAGAAGACTAAGTGAGTACAGTATCCAATTTCTGTTTTCCTTATTTGGATAGATGTACTATATTTCTATCTATCTATCTATCTATCTATCTATCTATCTATCTATCTATCTACCTACCTACCTACCTACCTACCTACTTACTTACTTACTTACTTATTATGGGGTGGGGTAAGGTGGGAGGACTAGATAATAATAATAATAATAATAATAATAATAATAATAATAATAATAATAATTAAATATAAATAATAATAATTATTATTATTTATTAGATTTGTATGCCGCCCCTCTTCGAGGACTTGGAGCAGCTTCCAACAAACAGTACAGTCTACAAATCCAATAGTAAAAACAGAACACATTAAGAAACCCTTATTTAAAAAACCATTCACACAACTCAACAGACCATACATAAAGCGGGGCAGCTGGAGGAATCAATTTCCCCATGCCTGGTGACATAGGTGGGTTTTCAGAAGTTTACGGAAGGCAAGGAGGGTGGGGGCAGTCCTAATCTCAAGGTGGAGCTGATTCCAGAGGGCTGGGGCCACCACAGAGAAGATTCTTCCCCTGGGTCCCGCCAAACGACATTGTTTTGTCGACGGAACCCGGAGAAGGCCGACTCTGTGGGACCTAATCGGTAGCTGAAGGTATTCTGGTCCGATGCCATGTAGGGCTTTATAGGTCATAACCAACACTTTGAATTGTGACCGGAAACTGATCAGCAGCCAGTGCAGGCTGCGGAGTGTTGATGTAACATGGGCATATCGAGGGAAGCCCATGATTGCTCTTGCAGCCGCATTCTGCACAATCTGGAGTTTCCAAACACTTTTCAAAGGTAGCCCCATGTAGAGAGTGTTACAGTTGTCAAGCCTGGAGGTGATGAGGGCACGAGTGACTGTGAGCAGTGACTCTCAATCCAAATAGGGCTGCAACTGGTGCACCAGGTGAACCTGGGCAAACGCCCCCCTCGCCACAGCTGAAAGATGGTGCTCTAGTGTAAGCTGTGGATCGAGGAGGACGCCCAAGTTGCGGACCCTCTCTGAGGGGGTCAATAATCCCCCCCAGAGTGATGGACAGACAGATGGAATTGTCCTTGGGAGGCAAAACCCACAGCCACTCCGTCTTATCAGGGTTGAGTTTGAGTCTGTTGACACCCACACTTTTCAAAGATAGCCCCATGTGGAGAGCATTACAGTAGTCAAGCCTGGAGGTGATGAGGGCATGAGTGACTGTGAGCAGTGACTCTCAGTCCAAATAGGGCCGCAACTGGTATACCAGGCGAACCTGGGGAAACGCACCCCTCACCCCAGCTGGAAGATGGTTCTCTAATGTTAGCTGTGCATCGAGGAGGACGCCCAAGTTGCGGACCCTCTCTGAGGGGGTCAGTATTTTGTCCCCCCCCCCCAGGGTAATGGACGGACAGATGGAATTGTCTTTGGGAGACAACAACCCACAGCCTGTTATGCATATAAAAGCAGATATAGTACATGCAACAATGTTAATGCAAATTACTGGTTTTTGACCACACATATCAATTTTGACAATGCATAGGAGGCCACCTGCTATCACACTAATCCATAATCTTTGCCTTCAGCTTTATGTCACACTGTCAACTTTAATTCCAATTAAAAGGGCGAAAGGGAATATGCTTTGATAACCGGATCACACATTCAAATAATGAGTACTTTTAATCTTGGAGTCATAATCAAACCTTGTTGAGCTTGTTGACTGAATGGGTATGAGAGTTTTTTTAATTGGTTTTGAGGTTCTTTTTAGATTATTAACTTAAATTAATTGGATTTAGGATGTATATTGTTTCCTTATACATTGTAAACCATCCCGAGTCCTTAAATAAATAAATAAACAAATAAATAAATAACCATCATGAAGACTATGTTGTATTTTGGCATACAGTATTCATTGTGCAGTTATTTATAAATAAATGCCTCTTTCCATTTCTTCTTCAGGATGAATAGGGAAATAGATACAAACTGGTATTGTGTGCAGAACCAGTAATTATGATATATCACATATGCTTAATCTAAATGGGTAATCATGATCTATCTGATACTACATGTAAAGAGAAGGAGATCCATAGATGATCATGGGAACTGAAATCCAACACAGATTGGAAACATGTGAGTAAAGCATCTTTACTCCAAAAATGGCTCCACCTTATTGGAACAGCTTATTCTTCTTCTTTTTTTCAAAGAAGCTATAATCAATTTTCCATTGAGGGTAAAGAAGTAATCAGGCAATGCACATTTAAGCTGTGGCTTCCACAGAAAGGAGTGATTAGTTCAGCCATCAGGAGTTGGCACTCCAAGGGGATCAGTGAGATGGTTAGGTGGCTCCATTATCATGAACATCTGTTCTAATCCTAATATCTGTTCTCAGCCTTGATAAAAAGTTTTTATAATAGTTTTATATATTCTTTTTCTCTCTGTTGCATGACTCCAAGTTCACAAATCAACTGTCACGTGCAAATCGGGAAACAAGGTAGTTTAAATAAATACAGGTTAATGCCTGCTAACTGTCTCTATAGAACCTGAATTAGTAGCAATCAAAGCAAATTGGAGGTAGATCAGAGTCCATGAAATTCAAGGTGGGACAGGCTTAGATCTCTTGTGGGTGCAAAGGGACTCAAGACTGATGTCTCACTTGACCCCTCCCTCTGTCTCAGCCTTATCTTCTACATCAACACACAAATAAGGAATGGGTCAAGCTTCAGAAGATCCAAATCCAGACTTACATTTTCCTGTCATTGGTTCAGTTGAAAAAGTTGGGAGTTTGGTACCCTCCAAATTATTATTATTATTATTATTATTATTATTATTATTATTAATTAGATTTGTATGCGCCCCTCTCCGTAGACTTGGGGAAGCTCACAACAGTGATAAAAACAATACATAATGACAAATCTAATAATTAGAATCTAAAATAGCAATTATACATATAAAAAATCTAAAAGAGAAACCCCAGTAAATAAAAGCATACATACAGTCATATTGTGCACAGAAACTACATAGGCAAGGGGAAAGTTTCTCAGTTCCCCCAAGCTTGATGACAGAGATGGGCTTTGAGGAGTTTACAAAAGGCAAGGAGGGTGGGGGCAGTCCTAATCTCTGGGGGGAGCTGATTCCAGAGGGTCGGAGCTGCCACAGAGAAGGCTCTCCCCCTGGGTCCCACCAGACGGCATTGTTTAGTCGACAGGACCCGGAGAAGACCAATTCTGTGGGACCTAACCGGTCGCTGGGATTCGTGCAGCAGAAGGCGGTCTCGTAGATAATCTGGTCCGGTGCCATGAAGGGCTTTATAGGTCATAACCAACACTTTGAATTGTGACCGGAAACTGATCTGCAACCAATGCAGACTGCGGAGTGTTGGAGTAACATGGGCATATTTTGGAAAGCCCATGATTGCTTTCTCTCTCATTAATCTCATCTTCCTTAATGTTAAAAAACATGAAAAATCACTAATAATATTTATGTTTTCTTCTTTATTACTTTCATGACAAAGATTAAGTAAATGAAAACATATGCTGCATCATCTGATACAGATTTACAACTCGTCAAATATATGTCTAGTTAATTCAATGTGAAATTTTAAATTGGCCTTTTTAATTTGCATTTAATTTGCATTTAAACAGATTTGCATCTGTTAAGCTACATAGAATGTCAGATACGGTTTAAACAAAGAAATGAAAATAACTTTTTCATGAGTTATTAGGTTATATAGTTTACATGTGCATGTGGAAAAATTAAAATAAACTTTCACAGGGGCTGATCATAAAAATATTCTGAGTTAACTCGGATGACAGTAAAAGGGAGCAAGAGAGTCAAGGGATAAAAGGCATTCATGATTTAATTTTTCCTGATTTTATAGTTTGTACCAGCAGAGGCCGCTACACACCTCATAAACAGTTCATACTAATAGACAAAATTAATTATGACTAACAAATCCATAATTATGAAAAGAGAAATTTGATATGTACATAATGTGATATTCTGCTTACTAAGCTAAGGGAGAAGTTTATTATAGAAGCTTGCTGATACAGACTAAAGTCACTTTTTGGAGACTATATGGCTATGGAAATCCAGCTAAGCAGAGATTCCAAATGCTACTCAGTATGAGAGTGACGTGTGAGTTAATCTGAGGTACTCAATATGAAATGGAAGAAAATGAATTAGGATTCGCAGAGCTAGTGTCAGGTAGATTAATGACAGAGAATTTGCTTTAAAATTCTCTCAAAATAGAATTTAGGTTTTTTTTACTTATTCAGTCTTATATGGTAGTAGAGGAATTAGCAATAGCATTTAGATTTATATACTAATTCTTGGCACTTTACAGTCCTCTCTAAGTGGTTTACAGAGCCCACAACAATCTGGGTCCTCATTTTACTGACCTCAGAAAGATGGAAGACAATCTTGAGCTGGTCAAGATCGAACGGCTGGTAGACGGCAGAATTAGCTTAAAAGACTGCCACCATGGCTTAGTGTATAAGCAAGAACAAGAGCACTTAGACTTTTAAGCAGTTTTACAGAGTCAGCATATTTGGGTCCTTATTTTACCTACCTTGGAAGGATAAAAGACGGAGTCAACCTGGAGTATATAAATCTAAATGCTATTGCTAATTCCTCTACTACCATATGGGTGGATTTGAACTATCAAATTGCAGGCAGGCAGCAGTCAGCAGAAGTAGCCTGCGCTACTGCGCTCTAACCACTGCGCCACCGAGGAAGCACCTTATAGTGCAGAATATTTTTTTGTAGTAACAGGCAGCCTTTTAACATTTCCATTCAGTCTTTGGAAATGATGCCTCCAAATGGTGCCTTGGATTAATGCAATTCAACCAATGAACAATGAAATCCAATGTCAACTGGAAATCACACCAATCATAGCAAAACTGCAGGAAGGGAAACTTAGATGGTATGGACACATCATACGTGGTAAAGAAGACTCAGTGGCAAGAACGGTCATAGACCCTGATGACCAGCAGACCCAAGAAATGTGGATGGATTACATCAAGGAGGACATGAAACGCAAGAGCATCATCCCTGAAGATGCCCTGGATTGAGCCAAATGGAGACAGCTTTGCTGATAAATATAGGAATAATGCTTTCCCTTTCTGGGAAAGACATTATAAGGAAATGCCACTAACTACTTATTGCCACTTATGTAGAGCCTGGGTGGTGCAGTGGTTAGAGTGCAGCACTGCAGGCAACTTCAGCTAACTGCTAGCTGTAGTTCAGCAGTTCAATTCTCACCACCAGGCTCCAGGTTGACTCAGCATTCCATCCTTCCGAGGTGGGTAAAATGAAGACCTGAATTGTTGGGGGCAACATGCTGATTCTTTAAACTGCTTAGAGAGGGCTGTAAAAGCACTGTGATATAAGTCTAAATACTATTGCTATTTCAGTTTGGTGCTGCTATCATTGCTGAATGGGAGCCCTGCATTTGAGAAATTGCTAGAAAGTTTCTTTATAAAGGAAGAATGAAAAATGGACAGTTTTGAAAATCCATTTCTGCATAGCTGAACTCCGAATAATGTAAGAACAAAACTGTAACATCTAAATACTCTCCACCAAGTTGATGTTTCAACTATATGTGCAGTTAGTTACAGGCTGAGGTTCCACATTATTTGTAATTAACAGATCTAGGTAGTCACTTTTATAAAGCAGAATTGATTTCCCTTAATGGAACAGCACTAAATGGCTTCGGTCTGTTGCTTCAATGGGAGCCATCTTTCCTTTTCATCAAAGGAACCTAGAAAACCTGATGAGATGGTCTCAGGCTTGGGTCTCAGGCTTGGGAACTACTAAGCCTAATGCTACAACATTTGTTGAAGCCAAGAAGCTTTGAAGAACTTCAGTCAGTTCTATAAGCAGAGACACCTCTTATCCCACCAGATTCTTGTTAAAAACAAATGATCAAAACAAAAGTCAAGATGTATGAAACAAGCTCTTTCATGCTGTTGGCCTCAGTCAGAAGCTGAACAATGTAGAAGCGGAATAGTGTAGATTACCAAATCTGATGTGTGTGTGTGTTGTTCAAAGTACTTCAAATAAAATTTCGTGTGAAGGAATAAAAATACAATACACTTGTTATCATGTCTACCTACCCTGGGAAGACGTTTGAACAACCATCTGTCAGCACTGAATGATCATGGTTGCCATTTGGGGGGAGGAGCACCTCATCGTTTACTTGTCTCTGGACTTAACACATATTATGAAGTAACTGGAAGATGCCATCAGCACTTGCCAAGATCTTCGTCACGGCTGATTGGATCTCTTCTATGGATGAAAAATGGATTCCTTTCAGGGCTGGGAACAAAAAGAAGTCTGCTGGGGCGACGTCAGGACTATGGGGGGGTGGGAGAGACAGCGTTGGCACCTGGTGTTTGGCCAGGAACTCTCAGACTCATAGCGCGTTGTGGCAAGGTGTGTCTCTCATCCTTGCGAGAGTTCCCCAAAGACGCCTTCCAGGGCGCGTACCGGTCATGGCAGAGTCGCTGGAAAAAATGTGTAGAGGTCTAAGGATAGTACTTTGAAGATTTTTAAGTGTTTGTGCAAATCTGTTCAATAAATTACTTTAAAAAAAAATTACATTACTTTTGGAACGCAGCCTGTATATATTTATTTTATATATCCGGAGCAGAATACCAATGCTCAGTGGCCCCAAGCCTGACAGCAGTTTTTAAAGACTTACGAAAGGCCAAGGGGATGGTGGCGGTATGAATCTCTGGAGGGAGTTGATTCCACAGGGCCGTGGCTGCCATAGAGAAGGCTCTAACCCTAGGTCCTGCCAGGTGACATTACCTAGCTGACGGGACCTAGAGAATGCCAACTCTGTGGGACCTGACCAGTCATTGGGATTCATGAGGTAACCTGGTCCAATTGTTGTTGGGGCCAATATGCTTAATTTCTGTAAAACACTTAGAGGGGGTTGTAAAGCGCTGTGAAGCGGTATATAAATCTAAATGCTATTGCTATTGGTGGTCGCTGGAGACTTCTGGGAGGGGAGGAGCATGTGCGCTGGAGCTAATTTATGGCAATGACTCCCATGCCGGTCGATTTGGCTGTGTGTTCCACCTGTAGCATGTGTGCCATGGGTTTGCTATCACAGCTCTAAAGCAATAGGGAACAAATTTTTTTGGTGTCCATGTTTTTGAAAGATGTTTTCATGTGATGTTTGATGCAGCTCAACTGTGAAGCTCACTGTGGGACAATGAGTCTACCAAAATTTTTACTACCACACTGTTGGGCATGGCTTATGCAGGACACCCTGCATTTTCTTTCAACATCTTTCAGTGCAAATTGGGTGCTCTGGGGTGGAGCTCCATTTTTGCTACCTTACTTTGTCCCCCCCTCCCCATCCGGGTAGAAGCCCACCCCTGATCTCTCATATCTATCTATCTATCTATCTATCTATCTATCTATCTATCTATCTATCTATCTATCTATCTATCTACAGTAACAGTATATACAGTATAAATATATGTGTACACATCCAGTACTTTTGGTCATTTTGCTTCCCTTTTCAAAACCCATTCTAGTCTGTCCACAATGGTCTTAAGATGTTGTGAAGTGTATGTAAAGAATTAAGGAAAACTCTCAGTACAATGATATGTTTTTTTCCCCTGAACATGTTTTGTTTCTTATATTTTTTTATTCATTGCTCTTTTCTCTTTCCATGAAACAGAATTTCTTTTTTTTCCTTTTTTTAAAATCCTTTTTAAGTGCAAATAAGGAACTTCATAGTTCTTGATTTCAGTTTACAGCTGCATAAGAGAACATTTACTAGATCCTTAGAGGGGTCATAATCTACATAATCTTTGATAAACTATATTGCTGCTTGCCAATGTAATTGAATCCTGGGGCAACGCCAACAAACACAACTGAAATATGCTGATGAGTTATAGTACCATCTGGCTTTTTTCTTAATTACTTGAAGCTTAAAAGTATTCAGATATTACACTTTGTAGAAGCAATATATTCATGTTTAATGCAGATTGATTTGGAAGAAATAGATCCAAATGCAACACATGTGAAGACTTGTCGCTTTTTAAAATTGTTTTAATGACACATGTCGTTCTATCATCTCAGCACGGAGGCAGTTAGCTTTCCTAGAAAAGAAATTAGAGCATACAGTAAAGAGGCTTCCCAAAGTCTCGTCTGCATGTGTCCAATCTTATCCTTTTCTCATTAGGCACAGGCTAGCAAGCAGTAACTCCTCCAGTACATATTTCTAGGTGAAAGACAGCCATAAGCCTTCTCCACACAATATTTGTATTAAACTTTGGCGCTTTGGAAAGAGAAGATTGTTTTAGACTCCTATGATGGGAATCAGGGCACCTCTTGTTGACTATCTTAATTGGGACTATTATGAGAGGGTCTATGACAACTCAACATGGCCAAGTTAGCCATGGTCATCTTGCCACAGGATGACTCCGGGACAAGCGTTACACTAGATACCAAAGAAATGGTGGAATAGAATCATTAAAGGAAGGATGCGATAGAAGGGACAACATGAAGTGTGAACGGTTAAATTGTACATCAGCAAGTTGTGTTGCAGTGAGTTGGTTGTGGCGTGTTGTCCTGCAGTAAATTGGACATGATGAGCTGGCCACAGAAAGTTGGCAGTGGCAAGTTGTTCCATTCCCATTATGAGAAATGTTGTGCTGGCTCCTAGGATTCAACTGGAGTCATATATTGGATGGATGGATTGATGGACGGATGGATGGATAGATAGAAAGATAGATAAATGGATAGACAGATGTCTGTCTGTCTGTCTGTCTGCCTGTCTGTCTGCCTGCCTGTCAGTCAGTCAGTCAGTCTGTCTATTTATCATCTCTCTCTCTCTCTCTCTCTCTCTCTCTCTCTCTCTGTGTGTGTGTGTGTGTATCTATATCTATATCCATATCTATATATCTATAGCTATTTCTCTCTCTACATACATACATACATACATACATACTTACTACATACATACATACATACGAGGAGAGGGGTAGGAGAGAAGTTAATAGCTACAACAAATTCCTTTCTCAGAGTCCAAGGTCATCTTTTGTTCTGCATCAACTGTACAAAAGAGGAAGTCAGTGAATCCCTGCATTGGACTGGTCCATGTGATTGCACATGTGGGTGTGGGGATGTGAGATGAACCTTAAACTGGGTGGAGTACTGGAGAGAAGTTAGTATTGGAATGGCTGAAACGTAACCAACATGGCTGTGCTAATAAATCAAACCTTTTGTGTGAGAATTGGAATGGATTCTGATTTATTTCTCAGATGCTATTTGGGGCATTGACAGGAAGCTTCTGAGCAAAAAACAAAAGCCATAGTCTATCAAAGCTCCTGGGAGATTAATATCCAGCATGCAATTGAAAAGTGAATTGCCAGAGCAATAGATTTTGGGGCAATGGAGCCTTATTTTCAAGAAGTTTCTTCTGAACAGCTTAATGTGTAATAACATGAGTATTGCTAGAACCCAAGGCTCTGGTTTATAAGGCCTAAGTTCTGAACAATACTAGTGGTTAGAGAAGTATTAATACTTGTCTCTAGACTTGATTTCGGATTGACCTTTATTGCTAACATTTGGGCTCTGCCTTGGGAATCTGGTTTTGCTAAGACTTCTATTTCAACTTCATGTTTGAACTTTAGAGTTGATATATTTTAGCATTCCACCTGTTTAATAGCTCAAATACAGAGGTGATTAAAACCTTCTATTTCTCATATATTGATCTGTAAGTCTATTTCAGCTCACTTTCCATACTAATATTAGATTTCTTACTGTGTATTGTTTTATTACTGCTGTGAGCCGCCCCAAGTCTGCGGAGAAGGGCGGCATACAAATCTAATTAATAATAATAATAATAATAATAATAATAATAATAATAATTATTATTATTATTATTATTATTATTATTATTATTATTATTATTATTATTATTATTATTAAAGTGCAACTAAAAACAAAATCCAATGTGTGCATTTATATGCAGGTTTGATGCATTTTTAGCATATGCATTTATACACCCACCCTATCTAAATGCATATGCATATGACTCAGTTTATTCTAAAATGTGCATTTCTGCAGGTCCTAGAATATTTCGTCTAAATCAAGAAATGACTCCAAGCATAGATGTTGTTTGTATAAATATTGGATTGCATGGCTAATATCCCTCTCTCTGAATGAGTCAGGGAAAAGGTGTGTGTGTGTGTGTGTGTGTGTGTGTGTGTGTGTGTATGCTTGCTTGCACCCAAATCCAAGTTGGCCAGTGAGACAGGCCAGACCTTGAGTGGGATACATTGGATCTGAATGGGGATAGAGATGAGGAAGAGCTCCCTCTAGCACTAAGAGTCAATGCTGAATGCCACTGGAGCTTCTCCCCTCACCTACTGGGTGATTGAGTTGCAGTGGACGGTTGAATGAAGGATTGAAGGAAGAAGAGAGGAATACCAAAGCAGAGAGGGGAGGGTCACCTCAGGGCTCTCAGGGAGGGTTTATTGAGGAGGTGATGAGCATGGGGTACCTAGATGGGAGTCAAAATGCAGGCTGTTGCATGGGAACATGCCGTTGATGCTTAAGACCACTGGCATGTTCTGCCCCTCTGAATTCACACCCAGCAGTCCTTGGAAACCCAGGTCTTGGTTACTACAGAAGAAGAGTAGGAGTAGGAGTAGAATAGAGGAGTATAGAGTATAATAATAATAATAATAATAATAATAATAAGAAGAAGAAGAAGAAGAAGAAGAAGAAGAAGAAAAAGAAGAAGAAGAAGAAGAAGAAGAAGAAGAAGAACAACAACAACAACAACAACAACAACAACCAACAACAATAATATTTATTAGACTTGTATGCCACTGGTCTTAAGCAGAGTAGAAAAGAAAAGAAAAGAAAAGAAAAGAAAAGAAAAGAATGGGACACACAAGGAATTTGTCTCTGGTGCACAGGTTCTCAATATACATAGCAACAAAGTGATAAATCATAAATGGCGAGTATTCTGAGCAGAGACTGGTTACAAGCATTGTGCCACAAGGGTCTGTTCTTGGTCCTATTCTTTTTAATATGTTTGTGAGTGACATAGGGGAAGGTTTGGTAGGGAAGGTTTGCCTATTTGCCGATGACTCTAAAGTGTGCAATAGGGTTGATATTCCTGGAGGCGTCTGTAATATGGCAAGTGATTTAGCTTTACTAGATAAATGGTCAAAGCAATGGAAACTGCAGTTTAATGTTTCCAAATGTTTCCAAATGTAAAATAATGCACTTGGGGAAAAGGAATCCTCAATCTGAGTATTGTATTGGCAGTTTTGTGTTAGCAAAAAGGATTTAGAGGAAAGGAAGAGAAGGATTTAGAGGTAGTGAGACCTGGAGACATCACCTACAAAAAGATATTGATAAAATTGAATGGGTCCAAAGACAGGCTACAAAAATGGTGGAAGGTCTTAAGTATAAAACTTATCAGGAAAGACTTAATGAACTCAATCTGTATAGTCTGGAGGGCAGAAGGAAAAGGGGGGACATGATCGAAACATTTAAATATGATAAAGGGTTAAATAACGTTAAGGAGGGAAGTGTTTTTAATAGGAAAGTGAACACAAGAACAAGGGGTCACAATCTGAGGTTAGTTTTGGGAAAGATCAGAAGCAACGTGAGAAAATATTATTTTACTGAAAGAGTAGTAGATGCTTGGAACAAACTTCCAGCAGGCGTGGTAGATAAATCCACAGTAACTGAATTTAAACATGCCTGGGATAAACATATATCCATCCTAAGATAAAATACAATAAATAGTATAAGGGCATAGTATAAGTATAAGATGGACCATGAGGTCTTTTTCTGCCATCAATCTTCTATGTTTCTATGTTTCTATAAATCATAATATTCAAACAACAAATAACCTTCCATCAGAGAAACCCAAACAGAAGAGGATTACAACTAAAGGCCTACATTCCTCGAAGGTGCCAATGTTTGTGATGGGTAGAGTGATTTCTTTGAATTATAATAAATGTAATTGAACAGGTTCAAACTCCAAGAGTCCAAAGAGAAATATCTCCAAAGAATGTTCAGTGGCATTCTCCGCTGTATGGATTAAGCAAGTTCCAAAAATATTGCAAGATATTGTTATGTGGGGTGAGTTCTGTTGTCAGGAAGATTTTTTCATTTGCCTGTTATCATATGGAGCCTTTGTTTTATTCCCTGGAAAGTGTGACTCTGACCTTGCTATCCATGTGTGAAGGTTAATAATAAACCAAAACCTAAATAATAAATGAAACCTCCTATTGCATAATAATTTGCTGAGGAGCTAGAAGATTATTAGCCATAGACTTGAAGTTTAATGCTTCACAATAGCAGATTATTGCCAGGGTGATTTAAGAAGAGCCAGAAAGTTAATTATTCCAGTAACATCTATTCAACTTCAGGAACAAATCCAAATGGACTAGGGACATTTTTTAAAGCAAGAGCATCTCGTAATTTAAAATTACCCTGTCCATCGCCTGGGGCTGCACGTTTCCCAGCATTTATATAATCAAAGAAGTATTCATAATGTGAGATAGATGTGTTCAGTGATTTATGACAGCCTCTCAGAACAAAAAAGTGTTTCTTGATGGAGCACACCCTGAAGTTATTTCCTGAAAACCAATCATGTTCATTGCTTAACTTTGTAGTAAACATTTATGCAGGAGGTTGGACTAGAAGACCTCCAAGTTCCTTTCTAGCCTTATGATTCTATAAAATATAGAACTTAACAAAAATACACATCTTACCTCTTTTTTCCCCCAATAATGGAAAATTAATGCAATTAATATTTTAGCTTTGTGATAAACCATATTAGATTCAAAGCACAACGTGATCTAATATGTCACATTTTATATTTTGATGTTTTCTCTGAGAAATTTATGTTCAATTCCCTGTCTTACAAGTAGTGTCAATTAAATAAATGGATTATTAGAACCAGGAAATTGCAAATGGATTATTAGAACCAGGAAATTGGCCACATGATTAAAATTCTGGTCAAAACAATGTTTGTACAATAGAAGGCAAAGCTGTACTGAGAAGCATTTTATGATGGGATATTATAGTAAGAGGTGGATCTGCAGGAGTGAGGGGATGCATTCCTAATGAGTAAGAAGGAACTCACTCCAGATGTTATGTATAAGAGGAAAAAGGATGAAGACAGCTCTTCCCCAGCAATTTGCTGAATATTGAAGAAGTGAGTCACAGGAACAGTTCAGAACCTTTATTTTCTGCTATATAGAACTAATACGGACTGCCACCAGGCTACAGGGAAGCTGCTTTTGATATTCATCCATCGTGTTCGAAGAGGACCTTAACATCTAATGGATTGTAGGCAGAGGTGGGCTACCTTTGGTATTGTGTACTGTACTGTTTTTTATTATTGTTGTGAGCCGCCCCGAGTTTGCGGAGAGGGGCGGCATATAAATCCAATAAACCTAAACCTAAACCCATACTGCCCGGACAGGGGGGAACGTAGTGGGGTAGCAAAAATGGAGCTCCACCCCAGAGAACCCAATTTTGCACTGAAAGATGTTGAAAGAAAACGCAGGGCATCCTGCATAAGCCACGCCCACAGTGTGGTAGTAAAAATGTTTGGTACCCTTCACTGGTTGTAGGCTTTGCGCAATATGTCCACATGTCCTACCAACATGGCCTGCCCAGTGTGTCAGGGCTTTCATCAGAAGAAGTGGGGATTGATGGACCTCAGTGTCAGGCACCTAATCCTGCCATCAGATCCTCAGAATTCTATGAAGGCAGGTCATGTGGAAGTGGTTCAATTGCTTAGCATGTCTCCTGTATACAATCCAAGTCTTGCTAGCATACAACGGGATAGTTAGCACTACTGCTCAGTAGACTTTGAGCTTTGTAGCAATGTCGATTCCATACATTGGTCATTAGTTTGCCAAATGCCTTGGTGATTCTGCATTTGACCTCAATGTCAATTGAGACAAAAAATGTCAATGTCAATTGAGTCAAAAAAGCCACTTTTAAGGGCTTCTCTGAATCCTGCTAGCCACTGACATATGCGGCTATGCAAATAACCACTATGTCCATCCATAACATATAAATATAGGCAAATCGATTGCTTAGTTTGGCAGGGTTTTGTCTCTTGGAATGAAACTATAAAAGAACTAAACTTGGAAGAATCTCCATGTCTCCTTTTTAGTCGTCCATGTTCCCCCCACAAACACACATACTGTACATAGAAATCTTTTTCATATTTCCCAACACTCAAGTATAACACAGATTAGAAATTCAGTGGCATTTGTGTAACCTCAATATTATTGCTTGTGCCAGCTTTTTTTTACCAACATACCTGCATTTCCTACATTTAGTTTGGAAGTGTTAGGGGTCATTTTATTTGTGCTTGTTTAAAAGGGGAGTAGAACTATTTTATGATTTCAGTTCTGCAATAGCAATGCTTCCACTCACACACAGAGGAAGTTACATTAAAGTGAAAGTGAACTAGAGCTTCTCACAGGTTTCTTTGCTTCAGTAAGTGGATTAAGTGGAGAAGATTCTACCCTTCTGCTTGCCCTTTATTTAAGTTAATCACTATTTTATTTCTAATCCTTTCAATATTAGAAAATATTTGGATGGGTTACAGGGTTGCTGAGAAATTAAACATTTTTTTCTTCTTTTTTGAACAAAGTATAATTTAAAAAGAAAAAAGAAAATTATCCACTCTTGCAGAAAACAATATTATTAAAATGTTTCAGAGAAGATTTGCTCTACATAGCACTGAAAAGTCAGTAAGACAGGCACCAGCTATTTCTTAGGAGAGAGGCATTTCATAAGCAAGACTGTGTAAGTGTGAAGGGCTTTTCCCTTGAGAAATCAATCACATTAACACAATAAGGGTGTCTGGATAAAGCCTTTGGATAATGAACAAAGAAAATAATCAGGTAAATGATAGAGGAAATATTCCTTGAGTTATCGTGGTCCCAAGCAGTTGTATATCCTATTCAGGGATAATGCCTAAATAACTTTTATCAAAATGGGCAGTATGATGGCTCAGTGGTTAAGACGCTGGGCCTGTTGGCTGGAAAGCCAATAGCCCAGGTTTGAGACCTGAAAAGGAGTAGTAGTAGTAGTAATAATAATAATAATAATAATAATAATCATCATCATCATCATCATCATCATCATCATCATCATCATCATCTCAGCGGACATTTGAAAACCATCGGAATTGACAAAATCTCCATCTGTCAATTGCAAAATTGCTCTCTACATGGGGCTCTCTACATGGGGCTACCTTTGAAAAGTGTTCGGAAACTTCAGATCGTGCAGAACGCAGCCGCGAGAGCCATTGTGGGGCTTCCAAGATTTGCCCATGTTTCTTCAACACTCTGTGGCTTGCATTGGCTGCTGATCAGTTTCCGGTCACAATTCAAAGTGTTGGTCATGACCTTTAAAGCCCTACATGGCTTTGGACCAGACTACCTCCGGAACCGCCTGCTACAGCACGAATCCCAGCAACTGATAAGGTCCCACAGAGTTGGCCTTCTCCGGGTCCCGTCGACTAAACAATGTTGTTTGGCAGGCCCCAGGGGAAGAGCCTTCTCTGTGGCGGCCCTGGCCCTCTGGAACCAACTCTCCCAGGAGATTAGAATTGCCCCCACCCTCCCTGTCTTTCGTAAATTACTCAAGACTCATTTATACTGCCAGGCATGGAGGAGTTGAGATATTCCTTCCCCCTAAGCCATTACAAGTTATGCATGGTATGTCTGTGTGTATGTTTGGTTTTATAATAAGGGTTTTTAGTTGTTTTATTATTGGATTGTCACATGCTGTTTTTATCATTGTTGTTAGCTTCCCCGAGTCTACGGAGAGGGGCGGCATACAAATCCAATAAATTATTATTATTATATTACTAAAAGGCCGCTTTACTGGGATCGGCAAACATAATTCGCCGCTACATCACTCAGTCCTAGGTGCTTGGGAAGCGCCCGACTGGTGATGAAATACGAAATCCAGCATAGTGATCTCGTTTGCTGTGTTGTATTGACATAATAATAATAATAATAATAATAATAATAATAATAATAATAATAATAATAATATTTTTTTAGACTTGTATGCTGCCCCTCTCCAAAAACTCAGGGCGGCTCACAAAACAATAAAACAATACAGAGCAAATCTAATAGTTAAAAACTGTAACTAAAACCCATGATGGGGCAAGCTCCTGCCTTCACGCTAGCACCATGATGGTGAATCTATGGCACGCATGCCACAAGCTGCCACAGGACCCTCTCTGTGAGGACACAAGCCGTCGCCAAAGCTTAGCTCCACTGTGCACATGTGTGCACCTCCTGCCTGCCAGCTGATTTTTATGTCTCTGTTGTGGAGGTGGGGGTGCATGAGGGAGACGTGTGGGCATCTGCTGGTGGTTGGCCATGTGAGGGGTTGCATGAGCATTGCATTATGGGTTATAAGTGCAGGGAAGCTTTCTAGGCCTAAAACGGGTCGTGTGGGTCATGGTGGGGGGTCGCATGCACACATGTGGAGATGGGAGAGCATGGGGGGATTGCACATGCATGCTCAGGGAGCAGGGGGGTTGAACACGCATTGCATTATGGGTTTTACCACACACACACATTCGACACGCGATAACTAAAAGGTTAGCCATCACTGCTCTAGCAGCTACTGCCTACTAAGCAGTTTGAAAGCACATACATGCGAGTAGATAAATGGATACGACCGGTGGGAAAGATAAAAGCACTCCGTGATGTCATGTTGGCCACATGGCTTTGGGAACATCTTCACACAAGAGATGGTTCAGCATCCCTTGAAACTGAGAAGAGTACCACTTCTATACTCAGCAACTATTAGTGGAGTAAAAACCGCATAGGCTCCTTTTATCAAAATAGATGTTCATGAGACTACTCCAAAAAGCTCAAATTTTTCATACACAACCTAACGTGTTTAATTTATTTTATTTTTTAAAAATATTTTTATTAAATTGCATAGACAGACATGACATACATAACACGTAACACTTAATGGAGCTACAGTCGCTCCACTCAGAGTAGAAGTCATCTTTATATTTTTTTAAAAAAGTAAAAAGAAAAGATCTTATCGTTGTTTAACACCATCTATAAAATACTTGAAAATATCAATTATAAGGTAATAGGTAAAAACACATCTATTTAAGAGCGTATATAAAAATTTTTAAAATTATGGCTAAAATAAAGAAAAAAAACTAAAATAAGAAAAAAAAAGAGAAAAAAAAGTAGAAGAAGAAAAAAGGAATTTTATATTTATATTGTAAATAATCACCATCTAATACAATATAACTACTAGGTACTAGTATATTTAAGGTAGTATAACAATAAAATTATCTCTTTTTCTTTGTATCCCACCAGATGTATACCTTTTGCCAAACATCATAGAATTGTGATTCTTCTTGGTTGTTTAACGTGTTTATTTTTTATTTTCCGTCTTCCCAGTATTTTTTTATTTGCCTTGTTTCCAAGATTAAAAAGAGAATAATTTTTTTAAAAAAATGTAAGAAAAAGGGTCAGTCTAGCCCAATTTTCTGATCCTGCACTAACCCATCAAAAGTTTCTAATCAGCTCACAAGCAAAATATTTTGGCACCATCCTTCTAATGTTTCCCAGCAACTGGTTCCAGAAACAATGTATAATAATTATCACTGGCAACCTTATTTTCAATAACTGACCTTATCTTTTCTGTATTTAATTCTCTACTAAAAGCATCCCAGTTGGTGGTTATCATTGTAATTTCAAAACCTGGATTACCTCCTAATGTGTAACTAACTCTGAGAATTGCACAGATAGCACTGTCTTTGCAGAAATTCCAAGGCATTGAAACACATATTTCCAGTGCATATTTAAGCAGGAGAAAAGACTTTTTTTATATAATAGCCTCTCTCCTAAAATAGAAGAGGTGAATTTTTCTGTCTATCCAGTTTCTTTGTGCATATTTTTATTCATATGTATTATATGATAGTCTTATTCATTTTTCCCTAAAAGGCTTAAACAATGAAAAAAAGGAGCTTAAAAATTGAAACATTTAATGAGAGAAATTTAGCTGCCTTATTATCTACAAATTGCAATTCATAGCACTAACCCATTTAATTCATTCATATTTATTCATCCATTATCCATTTTGCCAAAATGAAATTAACTTATTAACCCTGCTTAAATATATAATACAGAAACACAATTATTTGGAATGATAAAAAGTGTTACATCACTCACACATTTGCAGAATGAAGATAGGGAATTAACAGAGGAGTACAGGAGTTACTAAACTGAGAGTTCCACAATGACTAAAAACTCAATAAATTTTAAGTTATCTACAAACTGGTAAGCATTCTAAGACTTAAAAAAATAGATGGCTATGTAATTTATTAATATGCCTCCTGCTTCTGGTTTCAATTATCCACTCTCACATACAGTTGTTTCAGAAATTAGTAATTTACTCAAGGCCAAGGAAGTAATGCCGACAAGAAATGCAAACCAAAACAGTCTCTGAAAAAAAATCTTGCCTGAAGGATTGTGCTTATAACTGGAATGTACAGAATAGCCAAACTCCAGGCCGGAGTTCCAAGATCCAGGTCAGGGCTATAAGCCAGTTTAGAGGCCAGAATTAAGTGAGTGTAATCCACACAAATATTATGCAAGAGCTAGAGATAAAACATCCAAATTCAACAAGGGATCACAGGTCAGGGCTACCTCTTAAATTATGCTCCATCCTATTGTTTTTGCTTGGCAAGAACACTGTTTGCTCTACTCTTTGCTCTACTCACTGAGTGTGGAGGTTGGGAAGCCTAACATCATCCCCATTAGACTATTGGAGCTGCTTCAGGTGATTTTTTTAGCTTTGTGCCTCCTGAGGCTGACATTGCAGCTGGAACAGCTTCTTTTATTTCAAATTCAGACTCACCACCTGAGTCTTGGGATAAACAATATGATCCCTATCAGATATGAGCAGATAAAATAGAATGGAATGGAATGGAATGGTAGTTTTAAGGTAGTTAGCAGTACTATTCAGGAATGATTCACACCTTGCACTTTTTTTTTACCTTCCTGCCATGGAGAAAGAGCTTGTCTTTTGTAAACTACTCAAGACCCACCTATACCGCCAGGCATGGGGGAGTTGAGACACATTTCCCCCAGGCTCTTTATATTTTATGTTTGGTATGTATGTGCTGTTTGGTTTTTAAATATGATAGGGTTTTATATGCTTCTTTTTTAATATTAGATTTGTTTCGCTATAATATTGTTTTATATTATTGTTGTGAGCTGCCCCGAGTCTTCGGAGAGGGTCGGCATACAAATCTAATAAATAATAATAATAATAATAATAATAATAATTATTATTATTATTATTATTATTATTATTATTATTATTATTATTATTATTATAGAAGTATAGCCAGCTGCACAAACAGCCTGAGGAACAGTTTTTATCCATGGGCTATCAGACTCCTGAATGTACGATAGTCCCACAAAGCTGGCACAACACATAACATGTTCACACTGGTGCAAGATGGCTGGGTGTTTGTAAATATGTGTTATTGAGTTAGGAATTTTCTGACTTCACTGTGAGTTGTATTGTTTTGTGGGGGAAGGGCTGCATTCAATCTCATTGTATATATGTTGTGCAGTGACAATAAAGATTTGAATTTGAACTCAAATGTAAAGTGACAAAGATTTTGTAACCCACTGTTTGTTGAAAAAAGTACTTCTAATCTATATTTAAAATTGCTGTCCTAAAAATATTGTGGAATTACCAGGAACAAAATTTAACAATAGCAATAGCACAGACTATATAGAAACATAGAAACATAGAAACATAGAAACATAGAAACATAGAAGACTGACGGCAGAAAAAGACCTCTTGGTCCATCTAGTCTGCCCTTTTACTATTTCCTGTATTTTATCTTAGGATGGATATATGTTTATCCCAGGCATGTTTAAATTCAGTTACTGTGGATTTCCCAACCACGTCTGCTGGAAGTTTGTTCCAAGGATCTACTACTCTTTCAGTAAAATAATATTTTCTCATGTTGCCTTTGATCTTTCCCCCAACTAACTTCAGATTGTGTCCCCTTGTTCTTGTGTTCACTTTCCTGTTAAAAACACTTCCCTCCTGAACCCTATTTAACCCTTTAACATATTTAAATGTTTCGATCATGTCCCCCCTTTTCCTTCTGTCTTCCAGACTATACAGATTGAGTTCATATACTGTTTCACAGTGCTTTACAGCCCTCTCTAAGTTTACAGAGTCAGCATATTTCCCTCAACAATTTGAGTCTTCATTTTACCGACCTTGGAAGGATGGAAACGTTAGCCTTGAGCTGGTGAGAATTGAACTGCTGGCAGTTGGCAGAATTAGCCTGCAGTACTACATTCTAACCACTGCACCATCATGGCCCCAGAGAAACAATAAAAGCATAATTCTCTTCAGACTATCAAAAATGAATTTCTGGTCTCAAAATGTTTTCATTATCTGTATGAATGTGTGTGTGTGTGTGTCTTGCAATGATGTTATGCTGTTCTATTATAGAAACATGGGCAGTTTACAGAACAAAATAAATTAAAATATATTTTTTTTAAATTCCTATGTATAAAACTACTTAAAATCTGATTTTGCCGCCCAGAGTTGTTTTCAATGAGATGGTGGTTATATAAATTTAATAAATAAATAAACTCCATACTATCTTCAAAAACAGATACTGCATAAACTAAAATAAAACAAACAGAAATTATGGCCAAATCGACCAGGGGGCCCTTACTGCTGTTGCAGGGGTAAAGCATTTCCACAAATATTTTTATGGAAGGTATTTTGAGAGGGTCACTGACCATCAGCCCTTATTAGGGCTCCTAGCAGGGAACAAGCCCACACCGGATGCTCTTCCTCGAAGAATGCTGAGATAGACTTTATTTCTTGCTGTTTACACTTACACACTGAAATATCGACCTGGCAGGGTCATGGGAAATGCGTTGAGCTGCTGCCCCTTGCCGGACATAGTAAACGACTCTACTCCCAGTGGCTCAATACTCATGATAGACCTTGTGGAGATGAGGCTAGTTATAGTGATGGACATTGCAGCAAACACAAACAATGACATTGAACTCTGTACTATTTTGAGCAGGGTGAGGAGGCGGTGGCCACAAGGGCTAGTAAAGCCCGACCTCCAACCTTTCGCAAAAAGGCAACACAAAATAGCAGTACAAGGGGGGTGTCTGTGGTGGTGTGATCAAGTCCTTACTCCTCTGTCACTATGAGAGGATATTCTAAGGACTCTACATGAAGGTCAGGATGAAGAAACTGGCATGGAGCTATGTGTAGTGGCCAAATATGGACAAACACATAGAGGACTGGGTCGCAGGATGTACCCTGTGCCAGGAATCAAGGGCATTCCCCCCAAAGTCCCCCATGCTCAAATGGGAGCAACCTAGAGCCCCTTGGGCATGCATGCACATCAATTTTGCAGTCCATTTCATGGGCAAACATTTTTAAAAGTAGTTGATGCACATTCAAAATGTTTGGAAGTAGCATTGATGCCTAGCTCAACAACAGAGGCTGTTATCAGGGTTCTAAGGAAATTATTTGCCACATGTGGGCTTCTGGATATACTAGTTTCTGACAATGGGCCACAACTAATGCCAACCCCATTCAAAGGTTTTCTAGCAAGCCTAGCTCTATGACTGAGTTGAATTTTTGAGGACCACCTCCCTGTTAATGGTCCCCAGTTCTGTAACAAAGGCCAAGAGACTGCACTGTTCCCCTGGAAATCACCATACTGGACCCCAGTCTGCCAAGCCATCATCATGTTGAACATAGTCTACAAATCCATCAGTTTACCAGGATCAGGAGCAGATTGGCCACCAGGCGAGTCTGGATTTTTTCATCGATCACCATGAGAAAGGGTGTATCAGGTAAGACCAACTTCCTTTCTATTCTTCCTGGTTGATATTTTGGTCTAGTCAACCTAGTTGGACTGACACTGCATGAAAAAAAAGGAGGTAGGGCAATGAGCCTACTCAAAAATTGCAAAGCTCATGCTACAGAGAACTGTATTTACTTTTTCAGATTCCGTAAGCTAAAGCAGGGGTAGGCAAAGTTGGCTCTTCTATGACTTGTGGACTTCAACTCCCAGAGTTGAATTCCTGAGACAATCATGCTAGCTCAGATATTCTGGGAGTTGAAGTCCACAAGTCATAGAAGAGCCAATTTTGTCTACCCCTGAGCTGATTATCTTGCATCAGTTATCTCACTCAATTCTCCTCAATGACAACAATCTCCAAGCAACACGAGTGATTTATCCACAAATAATCCTATAAATATAATACAAGAACCTGAAGGATGCAATTAATCTTGAACAGAGTCATGAAAATTCAGATACAGTAAGAATGGAGAAGATCAACTCTTTTGCTGATTTTATGACCACAGAAGTAGCCCAAATAGGAAGGCATGCATGCCTGGGTCACATTCATTCTTTATCTTCTTCCACTGTCACCTTATGCAAGTCTTCTGCCATTTCATCTTTCAGACTCAAGAAGTTCAAAGGGATTGGAAATCAGACATAACTTGGTCTGTAGCAATCTCATCCAGCATCTCATCACCTTGAGTTACAATGCTCAGCAAGATTCTAATTTGTCCATTACTCTTTGTTGACATCAAGGGCACCTAACATAAGAATGGGAAAATGGTCATAGCAAAAGGTTGATCATAATGTCATCCATCTCTAGATTACATGTCATCGTGTCATATGATTCCCCCCCCCTTTACAACCTTCTGTCAAGCAAAGTTATTGGGAAAGCCACATTCGCTTAACAACTATGTTACTAACTTAACAACTGCAATGATTCACTTAAGAATTGTTGCAAGAAAGGTCGTAAAATGGGTCAAAACTCATTTAACAAATGTTTCACTTAGCAACATAAATATTGGGTTAAATATTGTGGTTGTAACTTGAGGACTACCTGCATATAACCAGGTGCATTTTAATGATGGCTGTGGGAGAATCATATACCTTAAATCCTATTTCACAGGGTATCCTCAATAAATTAGGAATCAATTAATTATCCACACTAGTAAATGTTTTCTGCTGTGCAATTATATTTGGATATTTTGCTTTTATTAGTACCTCATAAGACAGTCGGACTGTTTTTAATCAGAATAGATTTCATTTATGAATTTTTACAAACAGAATTATTCAAGGTTTTTTTTGGTTAACATTGTTCTTCTCAAAAGCAAAACAGAAAGGAAGCAAACTAACTCTATTTTTCTAAGAGATAAAATGCCACATCTTTCATAGGCATAAATTGAAGTTGCTTCTGATTATAAAGCTGATGTCATTTCTTTTTTATTTTTTACAAAAGTACTTTAATAAAAGAATTCCAGTTTGCTGTATATGTTAGTATAAACAAAATCAGAAATACAGAATATTTACAGTCATGGGCATAGTGTATTATATTGTTGCAATTCCAAAGTTTACCATGTACTTCAATTTGTGTTTGCCAATGTTTGTTGGCCCACAGGCATCCTCTGAATATGTCTACAACCACTCACCAGCAGTGGATTCTGAATTAGGTCACATTACAATATCCTCCAAATAAATAATAAATAAATTTCATTTACTTTCATTCCCGTTTGCTTGGAGGGTTCTTCCTTTATATAGCCTTATTTTTTGTTTGTTTTTTAATCCTTCAAGGAGTCGGTAGCAAAGAACATTGTAAATAATATAAATGAATGCCCTGGTAGCTGCATGGTGGTAATAGAGTAAAAAATCTTTCTGAATGAAGAAGGATGATGAAGGAGATCAACTGTAAAATGCAACTAGAAAGATTTGGAGGCAGAAGTCTCTTTTGGAGGGGATCATGGTAGATTGCCGATAAGTTATCTGATCTGTTTTCAGATAGAAGTAAAACAAGGGTGGGTTCTAATTTACGCTGCTGTCAATGGCTGTGCGTCACATGTGCAGTGCTGAAAAATCCCAAAAAATTTCACCTCCCCCAACCCCCCAAAAAAACTATGCCAAAAACAAGATGATGACAAACGTGCAGTTCCGGAAACTCAGCTTCTGCACATGCATGGAAGAAAACAATAATCAGGAAAAAATTCAAAAAAACATGGCAGCGTCCACAGACCAACATTGACAGAAGCAGTTCTGTGATGTCACTGTGACATCAACAGCAGTTTGCTACCAGTTCAATAGAACCAGTGTGAACCAGGGGGGACCCACCTCTGAAGTAAAACACTGGCATTGGAGAGAAGAGGATAGGGTGAGAATTTCTCCCAAGGAGAACAACTTCTCTGAGTTGTATGTGTGCAAATATTGTTGCAACAAGGATAAGAGGAGCGGAAAAGATTAAATGAACTGAGAAAGCAGTATAATTAAAATTACTATCGGTAGTTTCAAGAACAACATTGGAAACAATGAGAATAACCTCCAAGCTTCAGACTCTATGTTTCTTTTTCTTGCCATTATAACTTGCACCTCAACCTCTCCTGGAAGCATCAAACTGGATTATAAATTAAAATGCAGGCAGATAGGCAATAAGAACAGGAATAAAGAGACAGTAGAAAGAATGGCTAGTTGAAGAATTCAACTTGCTTAAGAATTCTCCAAAACTTGAAATTATAAGGCTGCTCTTTAATTCCCTGATTAACTGAGACACAGTCTTGGTTTCTCCTGCCAATTTCCATTATAATTTGCAACCTCCCAAAGCCCTCACGCTCCATCATGCATCTTTAATTTCCCATCTCTCACAAACCACTTTTCCAAGGTCGAAATAGTCCTGTAGACTTTACATCAATATTCAATTTCTTTGATTACTTCAACTTTGTCTGTTGTTGTTGTTAATTGAGAAGTCATGTCTGACCCATTGCGACCCCATGGACAATGTTCCTCCAGGCCTTCTCTACCATCCTCTGTAGCCCATTTAAACTCCTGCTTACTGCTTCAGTGATTCATTCTCTGTGGACCCCTTCTTCTTCTGCCTTCAATTCTTTTCCAATATTAGGCTCTTCTCCACTGAGACCTTCGTTCTCATTAGGTGACCAAAGTTTTTGAGTTTCATCTTCAGGATCTGGCCTTCTAAAGAGCAGTCAGGGTTGGTCTCTTCTAGGAGTGACTGGTTCAATCGCCTTGAAGTCCAAGGGACTTGCAGGAGTCTTTTCTAGCACCATAGTTCAAAGGCCTCAATTCTTCAGCCTACCTTATGGTCCAATTTTCATAGCCATACATTGCAACTGGGAAAACCATAGCCTTAACTATACACATTTTCATTGACAGGGTGATGTCTCTGCTTTTTAGTATGCTGTCTAGATTTGCCATAGCTTTCCTCCCCAGGAGCAAGCATCTTTTAATTTCATGGCTGCAGTCCTCATCTGCAGTAATCTTGGAGTCCAGGAAAATAAAATATGTCACTATCTCCATTTCTTCCCCATCTATTTGCCAGGAATTGAAGAGGTCGGATGCCATGATCTTAGTTTTTTACTTCAACTACAGACTCACAAGTAGCTGTTTTCATCCATCAACCTTGCTGAATCTTATCTTCACAAGCTGCCTTCATTACTTTGTCCACTGCCTGGCAGTGCTGTGGATTAAACCTGTGTCTTATCTTTCCTATCTCTGCCAAAGCAGAGAAAGAATTCATTGCTGCGTAAAGGGCATTGCTTGCAATAACATTCTTGGCTTTACAGAATGGACAAGGTTATCAGGGAAAGTAAATGAGGAGCATCTTGCTTTATTGCATAATGAGCAATGTCCTGGGAGTGCCAGGAATAAATGGAAGAGATGGAAATATATAATGATAGAAGGTTTTTTTAAAAAAAGAAATTCGGGAATGTAGGAGGCAAAAAAGCAAAAGAAATCAAAGTGATTTTTGAAAACATTAAAATGCCGTTATAACTCTACCTTCTGACTTAAGTTGAATATAGCCGATTCTGATTGAGTTGAGTTGAAGTGGGCAACTCAACCTGCAAATATGAAATGTAGAAACAGCAATAGCACTTAGACTTATATACCACTTCGTAGTGCTTTTACAGCCCTCTCTAGGTGGTTTACAGAGTCAGCATATTGCCCCCAACAATCTGGGTTCTCATTTTACCCACCTTGGAAGGATGGAAGGATGAGTCAACCTTCAGCTGGTGAGAATCGAAGGAATTGAACTCCTGGCAATGTGAGCAGAATTAGCCTGCAATACTGCCTCCTCAAAATTGGACCCAAGCAGGAAAAGGCAATTATTTAAAAGCATTTCAAAATCCACCTGCATCTATTCTATGACATACTCAGTGAGCTGGAGTGTTTTTTGTTTCCTCTGCCTTCCATCCAGCCAAGCTGTTCAGCTACTATCAATCAACCTGATGGCTAACAGCCCCACTGAGCTCAATGGACAAGCCAGTTTATCAGCACTAATTAGCTCTTAAGTGCTGTTTAACGGATTGTGCTCTTCCACAGATCACGCACTGCGGAACAAGGAAGAATGTATGCATGTTCATTATATCTAAGAGAAAAGAAAGATCAGCCCTTTGTCTAAATTGTCCAGGGGGGATTTTTCTCTAGCACTGCTATCTTGTAAGTTTCCTGAAGTGTCATCACCATGTTGTAGATGATATGTTTCCATATTTATCACAGCTGCCCAAATGACCAAAGCTACAGGGTACATATTGAATTTGATCAGCCTTTTAAAAGCAATCCTGCCAAGGATGTGTGGGATTGCTTACACCGAGAGAGTTTAGAATATAAATGTAAGATACAAGCACCTTTTAATTTGATTGGTTTCTCCACGTCCAAATATAATTATACTTGGAATACTTTTCATAAAAGGCAGCAATGGCCAGTTATGATGCACTTGGGGAAAAGGAATCCTCAATCTGAGTATTGCATTGGCAGTTCTGTGTTAGCAAAAACTTCAGAAGAGAAGGATTTAGGGATAGTGATTTCTGACAGTCTCAAAATGGGTGAGCAGTGTGGTCGGGCAGTAGGAAAAGCAAGTAGGATGCTTGGCTGCATAGCTAGAGGTATAACAAGCAGGAAGAGGGAGATTGTGATCCCCTTATATAGAGCGCTGGTGAGACCACATTTGGAATACTGTGTTCAGTTCTGGAGAACTCACCTACAAAAAGATATTGACAAAATTGAACGGGTCCAAAGACGGGCTACAAGAATGGTGGAAGGTCTTAAGCATAAAACGTATCAGGAAAGACTTAATGAACTCAATCTGTATAGTCTGGAGGACAGAAGGAAAAGGGGGGACATGATTGAAACATTTAAATATGTTAAAGGGTTAAATAAGGTTCAGGAGGGAAGTGTTTTAAATAGGAAAGTGAACACAAAAACAAGGGGACACAATCTGAAGTTAGTTGGGGGAAAGATCAAAAGCAACGTGAGAAAATATTATTTCACTGAAAGAGTAGTAGATCTTTGGAACAAACTTCCAGCAGACATGGTTGGTAAATCCACAGTAACTGAATTTAAACATGCCTGGGGTAAACATATATCCATTGTAAGATAAAATACAGGAAATAGTATAAGGGCAGACTAGATGGACCATGAGGTCTTTTTCTGCCGTCAGTCTTCTATGTTTCTATGTTTCTATGATTACTTTGAATCAGATCAGAAAAATAGTGTGCAGGACCTAATAATCTTTTTTTTCCTTGGCTGGATTCTAATTCCTTAACTCTATAAACATATTTCTACTCCAAAGTTATTTAGCCATTGTTCTGTCTGGGTGCCCCCAGACTTCAACACCAACTGAAAAAAGCAGCCAGACACGCTGGTAAAAGCAAAGGCACTTTATAGTTTGAAAAACAAACACAGAGAAAAACCTGTTCTTCCACACAGGCAGGCTATGAGGCTTCACAGCAGAGTCAGGACGGCCAGACAATACAGCAGACTTCTTGCTGGCACACACACCACTGTAGAGAATAAGACCCACGCCTCCCCCCCCAAGGTTTCAGCCTTCAAGGCCACGAGCCAGAATCAGAGACGCCAAAGATCACAGCCAGGTCCCAGGACTCCCAAAGATAATACTCCACAATACAGGAAGGGTGGGTCTGCCTTTTCAGCCTTTCTGGGGAGAACCACACCCAAACCCAGCTGTTGCCTATTTAGGGCTGGAAATACCTGGCTAATTGTCCCCTTCGTTGTGCTGCTCTTCTCTGCCTGAGATCGATGATGGCTTGTGCATTTTCATCTAAGGACTCCAGGCTGCTTGCTGGGGAGAGCTCCACCCCGGGGGACTCAGGCTGTTCTCCCTCTCCCTCGGCCTGATATTCCTCCTCCCTGTCTGCCTGGGCCTCCTCCTCCTCCTCCTGTTCCTCCTCCTCCCCCTCTGAGCATGGAGCCGGCAGAGGGTCAGCCGTTCCCTGAGGAGCCTCAGACGGAATCACAACACCCATTAAATTTGTTTGGTACAAATGGCTGTGTGCAGCATCCCTTCATTGGTCCTCATTTTAGAATTTTCATTTCTTCTAAATCTTTGCACTTTTCCATTGTCTTAGTTTCCCTGAAGACTGCTGATTTGCCTTTTATGTATGAATAATCCTTAGAGAAAATGCACTGCTCAGTGTAAAACTGTGTGTGTGTCGCCTAGCTGCTATTACTGCCATCCTGGCCAATATCAGCTATTCACTCAGATGACCCCTAAGGGTTCTTTGCCATCATTAATTCACCCCTGTGTTCAAAGGGTTTTCTCACTCTAAGATAAATTAAATCTCCAGACACAGTTAGTATTCATCTGAATATTAGTTGTCTGAGAGGTGAAGATATGTAATACATATATTATTTCTATTTTAATCTACCCAATTTCAGAATTCTCAGGGTGGATTATAAAGCTATTAAAAGAGAATCAAAAGGAATAAAATCATGTTCCAAAAGGCATTGAAGCATTGATAGATAATAAATGCCATATCTCTAAATATTGTGCTTGTTGACAATCTCAGAAAGCTTGAAAAAGACAATGTCTAGGAAAAGAGATATATATGTTAGCTTGGTTCAGAAAGCATAATAGGCTATTCCCAGGCTGGTCTCCTTATTTATAATTATTTCAATTTTGATGTCACCTGATTCCATGGTAACTTTGGCTGGGTTACAATTATGAATTTAAAAGAAATGTAAATGAAAACAACATATATCAGAGAATAATCTATCAGAGAGAAACATATATCAGAGAGAAGGAAGGCAGCTGATTGGAATATAGGACCTAAAAACCAAAAGCACCATCCTAGCTCAAGACCTTGGTGAACTCTCTAAAGCAGTGATGGTGAACCTAAGGCATGGGTGCCACAGATGGCACATGGAGCTATATCTGCCAGCATGTGAGCTGTTGCCCTAGCTCAGCTCCAGCACGCATGTGCATCGCCGGCCAGCTGATTTTTGGCTCTCACAGAGGCCCTGGGAAGGCGTTTTTGGATTCTGGAGGGCTTTTGGGGGGCTGTG
The DNA here is from genome assembly GCF_031021105.1 of Erythrolamprus reginae. Classification (NCBI taxonomy): domain Eukaryota; kingdom Metazoa; phylum Chordata; class Lepidosauria; order Squamata; family Dipsadidae; genus Erythrolamprus; species Erythrolamprus reginae. Next base: position 50,815,292 of record NC_091950.1, read on the forward strand.
AGAGGGTATTTCTGCCCTCCCTAGGCTCCAAAGAACCCCCAGGAGCCTGGACAGGGTGAAAAACAGGTCTACTGGGCCCACCAGAAGTTGGGAAACGGGCTGTTTTGGGCCACCAGAGGGCTTCTGGGCAGGCAGTGGAGGCAATTTTTGCCCTTCCCAGGCATTGTGGGCACTCGTGCATGTGCAATAGTGTGTGCGCATGAGCTGTTGGCACCCAAAGGAAAAAAGGTTCGCCATCACTGTTCTAAAGATTGGGAGCAGAATTGATTTCTGCATGAATGTCATACCACAAGGTTGGAGCCATCACAGAGAAGTATGCTTCCTGGATCACACAAGGTGGCACTGCTCCATTAATGGGAATCCATAGCATGTCCACTGTAACTGACTTCACCAGACATACAGAGATAGGTTTTCCTTCAAGTAATCAGGCGATACACCATGAAGAGTCAACACCTTGAATTGCACCAGAAACCAACTGGCAGCTGGGGCAGCTCCCAAAACAGTCAGATATGTGTGTATGCCAGTGGTTCTCAATCTTTCTAATGCCACGACCCTTAATACAGTTCCTCATGTTGTGACGACTCCCAACCATAAGTCTATGGCCAATTCTCCCAACAGAGCTTTAAGCTGTTTGACAGGAAGGTCAGAGGGACATCCCACTGTAAACACCTGATTGGTCGGATTGTAAAAATATGTTCCAAGGCGCCAAACTAGAAGCTTTAGTTCCTAACACCATGGGAAATTTTTGTTTTCCCATAGACTTAGACGACCCCTGTGAAATGGTCGTTCGACCCCCAAAGGGGTTCCAACCCCCAGGTTGAGAAATACTGGTTTATGCTATCACACACCCATCATGGCTCATGCCACTGCACTCTAGATCAGTTGTAGCTTATGAGTGGTCTTTCAACAGAAGCTCCATATAGAGTATATTACGGTGGTTCAAAGCATGAATATCTAAAGGGCCTCCTCTTGGTCCAGGAATGGGCACAACTAGCACATCAGATCAACCTGTGCCTCTTTACTACAACTGCCAGAGTTCCCCATTAAAATAACTTGTTTCCCAGAGTGGAGAGAGCCTTTCTCCAAAAGTGGGATATTAGGCCTATTCAACATCTCCATCAGAAACAGCTTTTCCCCTATACCTACTCTTTCCATTTTTTAAACGGAAGCTTTAACCCCTGTCTTTATTATTCATATTTCTCTTGCCTCTTTCTAGGTGAAAATTTTATATCGATCCCACCAAATATTCAAGGCTACTTCAATGGCATAAGATACCCTAGACTAGAGCACATAAGCTGGTGGACATTATTTAATTCCAGCTCCCATAAATGCCATCCATCCTGGACATTGGTCTTTCTTTCTTTCTTTCTTTCTTTCTTTCTTTCTTTCTTTCTTCCTTCCTTCTTTCATTCTTTCTTTTTGAAGAGAGAATTTCTCCTTAGCATTTTCTAGTTATTAAGAAAAAAGCGACCACATTGCTACCAAATATATGTTCCAATTTAATTATAACCCTTCAGCATAACCCAGAGCAGTGGTTCCCAACCTTTTTTGGCCATGGCCTACCTAAACATCTTTAAAATCCTGATGCCTCCCCCCACTTGTGACATATAATTCTTACTTTTCATAAAACAAACTCCTACTTATGCAGAGAAAGCCTAAAAGGCCATTTACTTGGTTTAAACAAGATTCCAATTACTCCCATTAAAAATCAAATTGTCCCACTGTGGAGTGTGGGACCCACAGGGAACACCACTGACCTAGGGGGAGTTTGATGTATTTAATGAAATGTTAAGGAGGCTTGGCACCAGCTATGACTTATTTTTATTGATAATACAGGATCACCTGTTGAAATAGATTTAAGAATTTATATTATTAAACAGTTCCAAGTCTCAATTCCAAATCTCAAGTCTAAGAAAAAAATAAAATTGCATTTGATTTTAAATGATGGGGGGGGGGGGGTAGCTGTATGGTAATTCTTTGAACACATTAATGTTCTTGATTGGTGAAGCATCATCAGTTTCTGAAGATATTATTGCACTTGCCTCATTTGAAAACAAGTAAAAACTTGTGTAATGTTCTTATCCAAAATATGTTCAGGAGGAACATTAGTAAATAAGATGTTTAATATGTGTTGAGTTATGCTCATGAAACAAATTTTCTAGTTTAAGATCAATAGAAATTCTGTGCACTCATCAGAATAAACCAGAGGTGAGCATTTTTTAAAATCCAAATGCCCTAACATTATATTACAAAAATAAGCCCCCAAGGGCTGGGAGGGCATATAATAAAAAGATATATGTTTGAGGGGAAAAAATTATGGTTAAGGTGTGGGATCAAGTGGTCCACAGTCTGTAGCCCTTGTAGTACTTAAAGAGATACAAAATGTTTTGAGTGAATTTCATAATTTCTGTAGACCAAATTTATTGGGTAAACCCAGGGGGTGGACTGCTGCCTGGATTGGGGGGGGGGACACACGCAGTGGGGTAACAAAAATGGAGCTCCACCCCAGAGCACCCAATTTGCACTGAAAAATGTTGAAAGAGAATGCAGGGCATCCTGCATAAGCCACGTCCACAGTGTGGTAGTAAAAAAATTGGTAGCCCTTCCCTGGATAAACCTAAACATTCTTCTATCATTCAATTGATTCAATCTCCACTTTGCTTCTCTGCCTACGACAATTTCCAACTAGTGACTACTAGCATCCTTATAGTATGAGCAAGGATCACTGAAGTGATTCAAAATCTGTTCTACTTAGTAAGGAAATAACAACAAAGAGTTCTGCCCCTTATATCGAAATAACAAAAATAATGATGGCTGGATAACTCTTCATTCATTTCCTCAGTTTGGCTGTTTGTCTTACTGTTTGCAGTGTTGTGCACCTTAACCATTTTGAAAACGTCAGCATCCTGCATAATATCCCTAGGCTAATTTGATCCCAAGTTCCCTTATCTTGTCAGATATTGTGTCCTTAATTTGCGTGGCCACTGAATAATCAGGATCACTTAATTTTCATCAAATGTGCTTCTTTAAAAAGGCCATTTTTTGCCTAGAGATTCCTTGTTGCTACTTATGGAAAAGCTGCAATTATTTAAATGAGTTTTTACCAGGCAATATCAGAGTAGTAAGTGACATACAAGAGAATGATAACTGCACATTCATTGTTGGCTCAAGCATTTGCTCAGCATATTAAAGAAGCAAAAATACATTTAACAAATATAAAGACATCCAAATGAGCTACTTAGAAATGATATTATTTCAATATTGTGCTGAAGAAACAGATTTTATTGTGCTACATTTTATGAAGAGACTGTATTTTAACGCAATTAAATCTAGCGTGTGTCTGCAGGTCACAAAGTGACTAACTATCAGAGAGATTCCCAAAGATTAATTTTCTCCTTAGAATGTGTGCATTTCTGGCACAGATATAATTAACAACAATACTGAGACCAGTATTTTTAAAGTTGCAGCCGATTATTCCTGGAGGGAGAGAGTAGTGGGGGGAAAGAATCTCATCACTTCTTAAAACTGATCTATGCAGCATGTTTTTAACAGCAACTTGGTATACCAGAGTTTCTCGTATAGAGATAAACATTGGATGAATCATTTTTGTTCCTTGGGTACATTTGAAAGCCCAACAGCTGAAATGAAAACATGGAGTAACACTATGCAGTAGTGGATGAGACTCTACTTGAATATTAATTCTTATATTCAAAGAATCATGGTCTTTAAAAACATTAATATCTACATATATTTAAAAATACAAATATGCCTTCTGGTGCTTTGGAGAATGTTGTGAGTGGGCCACTTTCCGGCTCAGCTGATCACGGATTTTGAAGACCAAGAGATGGATGAGTACTGGCATCGCAGGCCAGTGTTCTTGTCACCTGAGTCTGAGAGTGAGAGTGAAGGGGAGTCGGGGACTGAGGGACCACCTGAGACTGAAGCACCCCCAGTTATGGGATTGAGTGAGTCAGAGGATAATGGGGAATTAGAGGAGCAGGGCCCCCTGTTAAATGCAAAGGTCAGGAGAACTAGGTCTAGACATGAGTATCTGAAAAGAAGGGGTTCTTGACATTAGTAAATCTATAGGACACTTGCCTATGCCTTGTCAGTATATAAGGGACATTCGGAGGGAAACAGGGCATGATAAAAACATTTATCATCATGGCGGTTGGTGAATCAACACTCAGAGAATTTTCTGCTTTCACCAACTTTTTATTCATGCCAGTTTCATGTGCTGCAGAGTTTCATTGAATTGTAAGTTTGGTCAAATTGCCAGAATCATTTCAAGGACTGAGATTAATGACTGTTGGCTCACAGCCCAGGTTTGCTTATCTTCGCCCATTAGCGGGAATGCTTCCAGCATGGAATGATTTAGAGTTAACCAGCTTTTGCCTGAATTTGTGTTAACAAATAATAATTTTGCCATGGTTGTTCTGATTTGGGCTGAAGTCGGCTGACTGTTAATAATAATTGCTTCTCAGATGGTTAATTTTCAAACAAATCCAGTTAAATCCTAGTAATTACAGTTCTGTTATGGAGAAAAATACTTTCAGTTCTTGCAGACTGCAAACAAGGGCATTTATCTTTCTAATCAGCTCTCTGACTGCTTAGAAGCATTCCTTTATCTTTGAACCGGTTTCTGTCGATTACAAAGCAATAAATCACACAATAGAAAACTCACTTATCGGAGAGCGAAAACAATAATAACTCTGGAAGTGGATGTAATTAATTAATTAATTAACTTACAGGCTCTAAAATGCATCTCAAAACTTCCTCCCTCCAATTTCTTCCATTCTTTTCTGCACCCTTCTGAACTTTGGGTTTATCCATCTGCTATCTTGGATGCTCGAACTGTCCGAAGATACATCTGTCTGCATACTTTCATTTGAAGGCTGGTCTGCTATCTCCTCCTCCTCACTAAAATCCTCTGCACCTTTTAAATCAGGTAAGTTAACAGTTTCCATTTCATCCCCATCCTCTGAGCCCAAACATTCCAAAGACTGACAACAATGATCAATGTTTGAAAAGTCTGTGTAGCCTTTATTTCTGATTTTTGACCCACCTGGACAGAACAGAGAATATGTTGACTTCCCTTTCCCACAAATATTGGAACACTGCTATAATGTCACCCTTAGTCCTTTTTTTTCATTAAAAACATTGAAAACATACTTATTTCCTGCAATCGTTCTTCATATATTTTAGCCTCCAGTCTGCTAATCCTCTTTGTTGCCATTCTCTGCACTCTTTCTAGAGTCTCAACATCTTTTTTATATTGAGGTTCCCAAAACTAGATGCAATATTCTAAGTGTGGTCTTACCAAAGCATTATGAAGAAGTATTAACACTTCATGTGATGTTGATTCTACCCCTCTGTTAATACAGCCTAGGACTGTGTTGGCTTTTTTTTGGCAGCTGCAGCACATTGGTGATTCATATTTAAGTGATTAGACTGAGTCTTCTTAATTCCTTTCCCACTTGACATTATATATTTAAGAATAATATGTCACTTTTCCACATAGGTTCCAATCACTGTCAGATCTTTTACCATTTCCTTTCTCTTTGAAAGTATTAGGGTCAGAATAGAAGATTTCCTTATTTCTTTTCTTCCTTCCATCCAAGCTCAGCTTAGCTTTTCAAAATTATCAAAAATGGTGGTGTGTAACATATAAATTTCCCAGTCTAACCTACAATCCTAATATTCTCTGAAGTTTTTCCACTCAAATATTAATCAGACAAATTATGCCTTGATTCCAAACTCAGATCAAATCAACACTGCTTGAAAACCTATAGCTCTTAAAACCCAGATAACTTGTTATGTAGAAGGACTGTAGATGGATATCTACAATTTTTTTCTGAGAATTTTTGTTCCTCCTATAACATTTCTCCCACTCCTCCAAAAAGACACAATCACCAGTTACAAATATCCCTACTTCCTTCTATTGGCAAGCACTCTAAGCTCTTTGCAAAACACAAAAGTTTCATAAATATAGGTTGTGTCTCGTTGCCCTGTCTTATTGCAGAGGCAGGATTCAATGGCTCTTTCATCTCCTCTGGATCTAAAACCATTTTTATAGCACCTCTTGGAACATTTTATTCAGAATCATTAAACTTTAAACTAATTTCTGATCCTGCTGTTTTCAACAGCATGAAGTAATAAAAATTAAACTTCACCCACAGCAATTAATAGCACACCATTTTATTGCAGCTCATTCATCTGACAGGAATACTGCTCTCAAAATCACACTTTGGATAGTGCAAGGAGTAACTGTAAAGCTGTTTGTTTCCTATTTTTGTATTCATTCAGTACTGTTTTTCCCCCTTCTGTTCAATTGTATCTGATCCTTGGAAACTGCCTGGACATGTTCCTGCATATTCTTGGCAAGATTTTTCAGAAGTGGTTTGTGGCCCTGGCCCTGGGTCAATCAGTTGGCTTTGTAACTAAGGTGGGACTAGAACTCACAGCCTCCTGGTTTGTAGCCTGATACATTAACCACTACATCAGTGGTTAATTGAGCAAGGGTGGCGCAGTGGGTAATGTGCAGTACTGCAGGCCACTAAAGCTGTCTGTAGATCTGTAGGTCAGTGGTTCTAATCTCATCACCGGCTCAAGGTTGACTCAGCCTTCCATCCTTCCAAGGTGGGTAAAATGAGGACCCAGATAGTTGGGGCAATATGCTGGCTCTTTTAAAAAACGTTCTATTGCTAACATGCTGTTATGCTCTTTGTTAAAAGAGCACTATAAATAAATGTTGTTGTTATTGTTGTTGTTGATGATGATGATTATTATTATTATTATTATTATTAATATTATTAATAGTATTAATATTATTAATAGTATTAATAGTATTAATAGTATTAATAGTATTAATAGTATTAATAGTATTAATAGTATTAATAGTATTAATAGTATTAATAGTATTATTATTATTATTATTATTATTATTATTATTATTATTATTATTATTATCAAACTGACTCTCATTCAATACCAGAATACTCTCATTCAGTACTTTCATAATTGTGTTTGGTGGACCTTTGTATGTTTTGTTGGAAATCTGTTGCAACCTAAATTCCTCAAGTAAAAAAATGCATATTTTTATATATCTTTCAACTAAAAACTGTGTAACAAATTTCAAAGGAATGCACAAGTGATAACTCTGTTCCAGTATGTAGCTTTATTTAGGAAGTTGCACGTGGAAATTTCTTTTATTTTTCCCTTAAAAAACAAGCTAAACAACTTTCTCCAGTATCTCGAAAACTTCTAACATCATGTTCATGTTTAAACATAAGAAAATGATTTCATTATAATGTAGATGAAAGTCTCCTTTCAGTTGAATTCAGACATCCTATGCATTTTCTCTGGAAAATTATATGGAGGTGGTTTGCAATGATGCGAATAGTTACTTTACATTTTGGATCTAATGATCATATATACATACAACTTTAAATTATAAAATATTATCCTCCTTGCTCCTACCCAGCTTCACAAGCTAAACTAAAACTAAAATATACAAAGAGAGGTTGCAGGAACTGGGCATGGCTAGTCTAGCAAAGAGAAGGACCAAGGGAGACATGATAGCAGTGTTCCAATGCCCGAGGGGTTACCACAGAGGAGAAGAAGTCAGGCTGTTTCCCAGGTCACCAGAAGGCCAGATGAGGAACAACAGATGGAAGCTGACCAAGGAGAGATTCAACCTGGAAATAAGGAGGAACTTTTTAATGGTGAGAGTGAACAACCAGTGGAATAGCTTGCCTGCGGAGCTTGTGAGTGCTCTAACACTTGAGACTTTCAAGGGGAGATTGGACAGCCATTTGTCCAAAATAATGTAGGGACTCCCACTTGAGTGAGAGAGGGGGTTGGACTAGATGACCTACAAGGTCCCTTCCAACTCTTATAAATAAGCAAATAAAAACTCTTCTTGTTTGGATGCTTTTGTGTTAATTCTTGCAAATTCAATCTTGGACATTTTGCTTTAAAACCCTAATTCCACTACCAACTAAGTCAGAAGTGAAGCGGGTCATACTAAGAATGAGACAGATCATATTGAAGAGCAAAGCTATCATTTTGTGAGCTCTGATACCCCAGAAGATTGCAAATGAGAAGAAAAGAATACCAGTTAGGGAACATGTTCAATCTGGAGAGTTGCTTTGCCACATCCCTAATTTGTATTCATGTCAAGCGCTACATTTCATGAGCCAACAAATCCATTCAACACTAATTTGTTTTCACCTATTGCGGACTAGTACTGTAAGTTTGGGGGTGGGTGGGAGCAGAATACAAAAAAGATTCATGCTTTTGAAATCTAGTTTTGGAGAATACCTTGGACAGCCAAGGAAACAAACCGAACACAACAACTCAGTATTCTTATTGTTGAGATTTATTCCTGACTGGGAGAGCCAATCAGAACATGGTTAGTCAATGAATCTTGCCTAGTGACTAAGTCAGCCAGTCATAGTGAAGTGTTGACTGAGCATGTCCAGAAACTGAGGAAGAAGAAGGGTGTGGTTTAGCTAGTTCTCCATTGTACTTTGTTGTGAAAACATCTCTTGCTATACAGTCTGTGAAGGAACATCTGGCATTGTAGAAATCTTTTGCTATACTTCCAAAAGGTTATTTGAATCAGCAAAATGCAGCCATTTGTGAAGCTTCTGTATATATTTTGCTATGCACATTTCAGAGGGGTCACCTAAGATCATGGGGAAAAAAACAAATTTCCCATGGTGTTAGGAACTAAAGCTTCTCTTTTGGTGACTTGGAACATATTTTTACAATCCAGCCAATCAGGCATTTACAGTGGGAGTGTCCCTCTGACTTTCCTGTCAATCAACTTAAAGCTCTGTTGGAAGAATTGGTGCTAGTATTATGGTTGGGAGGTCATCACAACATGAGGAACTGTATTAAGGGGTTGCGGCATTAGAAGGGTTGAGAACCACTGTTATAAATGCTCTAACACTGGAAGTTTTTAAGAAGAGATTGGATAACCATTTGTCTGAAATGGTATAGGGCAGTGATGGCAAATCTTTGGCATGGGTGCCACAGGTGGCACATGGAGCCATATCTGCTGGCACATGAGCCATTACCCTAGCTCAGCTCCAATGTGAATGTGCATGGAAGCCAGCTAATTTTTGGCTCACCTGAAGGCCTCTGGGAGGACATTTTCGGCTTCTGGAGAGTCTCCAGGGGGAAGGAGGAGAGCATTTTTGCCCTCACCAAGCTCTAGATAAGCCTCTCAAGGCTGGGGAGGGTGAAAAAAGGGCTTCCCTGGCCCACTAGAATGGTCTGTTTTAGGCCTCCAGGGGCTCCCAGGTGGCGGGGGAGGCCATTTTCGCCATCTCCAGGCATTGAAATATGTGTGTGGGGACTTGCGCCTGTGCGATAGCACCGAGGGAAAAAAAGTTCACCATCACCGGTATAGGGTTTCCTGCCTAAGCAAGGGGTGGGACTAGAAGATCTCCAAGGTCCCTTCCACTTCTGTTATTCTATTCTATTCCATTCCATTAATAATAATAATAATAATAATAATAATAATAATAATAATAATAATAATTTATTAGATTTGTATGCCGCCCCTCTCTCCTATTCTATTCTATTCTATTCCATTCCATTCCATTCTATTAGTATATTCCTTCAAATCTGAAAACATTCTAATTACATTCAGGGCACTGCTTGGGCAGGGGGTTGAACTCGATGGCCTTCATGGTCCCCTTCAACTCTAACAATAAATAAATAAATAAACTTTACTTCAACTTCAGGCAGTGTACGAAATAGCCCTTCCTCAATTGCTTTTCGCAATAATATCCTAGTGAGATACAAGCTGATAAAAAACTGGTCCAAAGCTACCACTAAGCTATATCTCACTGTGGCATTGAACCTGGATTTCCTTGGTTCTACTTTAATATGTAAAGTACTAGCTCAGCAGTGAAATATGCACCGAACATAAACATATCATATTGTCCAACATCTTTCCATACTTGCAATTTACTTGCTTTTTTACTTGAATATATTATCAAGGTGCTAGAACATTTATCCACAGGTACTTTAAAATTTGCTTTAATTGATAAGTTTCAATTAAATAGAATGCATTTTTTTTCATTAGCTAAATGGAAAATACATGTTTCCCCTATAGTGATTGGTGGTTTTCCCTTCAAATTAAAACGAGCCAACTTTATATTTTCTGCATTTCTTGCCAGTTTTGGAGCACAAATATTACTCAGTTTACAACCCTCCATAGGAATATTGAAAAATGAAAGGGGAAATAGAAATGGAGTAAGAAATCATGGTATTTCGGCTATAAATTCAGTCAGCTATGAACTTGAGACATTTCAAGAGCTTTGAAAGAGCTCCAAAGTCCCTAAAGGAACAGACGTAGAGCTGTTGCAAAATTGCTGTCTGGCAAAAAGAGTTACTAAAAGGAGGATCTTTCAATTTTAGATTTTGCACCAGCTTTGGCTGGTAAACCAATTGACCCCACTTTCCTGTATAGCTGAATATCGCCTATCTTATATACTACAGCCTGATTGAGATGCTCTTGCCAGATGGGTAGATTCAGCTCTGGCAAGACAATCCTGTTGAAGTCTGGTGCTATGCCATGCAAAGCTTGTAGTTGCTGTTATTTCTACACCACTCTTTTGCTCAGACGGCTTCACAAAATAATATCTAAACTATGTTATAAATATCAATGATAAAGCCACAATAGGAAAAGTATAGAACAGTTATGAAACTCTGGGATTATAGAGTATTCTTTTGTCTCCAATTTATTTAAACTGCCCCTTAACAACAGAAACACTGATATTTTCTCAGTATTCTCTTAATTCATCATTTGGCAAATATAATTTCCCCAACCTGCCCTGAGTCAAAGAGAGTGAGGCAACATATAAGTCAATAATAGGTTTTCTATTTCATTGTTATAAGTTGCCCTGCATCAAAGACAATGGGCAACATATACTGTAAGTCCAATAAGTTACTGTTGTTCACTGAGACTGAGTATACTAACCAAACCAACACTTACTCATTCTCTTTCTATACCTATGTGTTGTGGTTAGCTCTGGCCCAGCTCCTGCCCCAAGGACTGTGGATGTGGGGGAGACATCCACATGCCTCAGGCCTGTTTTCATCCCGGTGGAATCTGCTGATGAAGGCTCCTCTGACCAAGAAGACATGAGTGACAGGGAGGAGGAGAGTGTGGCAGACAGCTCAGAAGGAGATCAATTATCTAGCTCCTCCTTGGATTCGGAACAAGAGTTAATGATACAGCCACGCATGCGGAGAGCGATGCATAGGCAGCAACAACTGAGAGATTATTATCGAAGAAAATGAGGCCACCTGTGGTTGGGTGGGGCTGTGGTAATTAGTGAGGCTGCTATAAATAGCAGCCTGTGGGTTTGGCCATTGTGGAGGATTATCTGCTCATTGTGTTTCGTGCCTGCCTTGCTGGCTTCGACCTTTGTGTGCTGATTTTCCCCCGCTCTGAAACTAAACCAGAGCAAAGTGTGTTTCACTTTGTGAAAGAAGAATTTTGAATTTTCAAATGTGTGTGTGTCTGAAATTTGTATCTGTGAATTTTGGGGAGGATTCTACCAGAGAGCTCACCAGAACACCTATGTATGTGCTATAAGCAGTGTTGCGCAGCAGGCAGGATGGGGTGGAACACAGTTCTACCGGCGGAAATGAAGCTGTGTGCGCAGCTCCACCTGATTGGCAGCAGTCACTTCCCAGATTACCGGTCTCGGCTCAGCTCTTCTTTCTCTCCCTGCTGATGCTGCTGCATCTGTGCTCCTTGCTTTTTTCCTCTTTCTCCCTTCCTGGCCTTGGACGAGCTTCCCTCTCATCTGCTCAGCTCCCTTCCAGCCTCATGCAGCCACCTCCCACCTGAGGTGCAAGCAGAAGGCATGGGTGGAAGCGTTTATGCTTCTGGCAGCCCCCGTTCGCCTAACTACCCAACCTGAAGCATGGGGGGGTGACCCAGGAAGAAGAGCGCAGAAACGCGAAGCAAATAGTCACCTCCAGCGAGCAACACTGGTAAGGTTGTAAGTCGAGGACTTAACAATCAGGTCGAACGATTGAACATTGATGATCGTTCAAGCCATTCCCACTGGTCACATGGCCCGCAAACCACTCCTAACCAGTCACATGAGCATTAAGCCACACCCACAAAATAAGCCACACCCACAGTGTGGCAGTAAAAATTTTGGCTGCCCATTACTGGCTATAAGTATGTATTAGCAACAGCACTTAGATTTTTATACTGCTCTACAGTGCTTTACAATATTCTCTGGGTGATTTACAATGTCACCATATTGCCCCCAAAAGCCTGAGGTCCTCATCTTACCAACCTTGGAAGGAGGGACTGAGTGAAGTTTGAGCCCAGAATAACAGTTAGAGAGTTGGAAGGGATCTTGTAGGTCTTCTAGTTCAACTCCCTAATCTGGCAGGAAACCCTATACAGTGATGGCGAATCTTTTTTGGTTTGCATGTCAAAAGCGGGTGTGTGGGTGTACTAGCATGTATGCACATGCCCACACCTCTTCCCTGCCCCCCAAGCATGGCCATACACACACCATGCTACCCCCTGTGCATGCGCACAGGCCTTACTGTGCAGCCTGGTACATGAAAAAGAATGCCCAAATGGGCAAACCAGAAATTCAGGAAAACATGCTTCCAGTTTGCCCATAGTGCTGTTTTTTGCACACTGGGGCTTCAGGAAGCTTCTCTGATCCCTCCAGAGTGCAAAAAAACCAGTGCAATGGCAAACTGGAAGTGCATTTTTCCAAACTTCCAGTTTGTCCATTGGATGATTTTTTTTTGCCTCCGTTGAGCATACACAACTTCTGGAGGCAAGTTGTTCCATTGATTAATTGTTCTGTCAAGAAATTTCTCCTTAGTTGTAGGTTGCTTCTCTCCAGTGATGGGCTACTAAAAATTTTACTACCACACTGTGGGCGTGGCTTATGCAATTTGTTTCAACATCTTTCAGTGCAAATTAGGTGCTCTGGGGTGGAGCTCTAAATTTTGCTACCGGAACTATGTTCCTGACCGTTCCCGTAGGAACCCATCACTGCTTCTCTCTTTCATAAGTTTCCATTCATTGCTTCTTGTCCTGCCCTCGAGTGCTTTGGAGAATATGTTGAATCCACCTTCTTTGTGGCAGCCCTTAAATATTGGAAAACTGCCATTATGTCATCCATAATCAGGTTTCTAGGACCCACACTCTTTCTGCTTTACATCAATGACCTATGTGATCATATTAAAAGCACCTGTATCCTCTTTGCTGATGACATAAAATTGTTCAACAACACTGATAATGCTGCTACCGTACAAAGCAAGCTTGACCAAGTGTCAGAATGGTCGCTCAATTGGCAACTCCAAATTTCAACTAATAAAAACATAGAAGCATAGAAGATTGACGGCAGAAAAAGACCTCACGGTCCATTTAGTCTGCCCTTATACTACAGTAGTCCCTCACCTATCGCTGGTATTACGTTCCAGACCCGGCCGCAATAGGTGAAATCCGCGATGGGGAATTTATCGACTGATAGTACTTATTTAAGTATTTATATTGTAATTGTTTGGTAAGTTTTCATTGTTTTAAGTGTTTATAAACCCTTCCCACGCAGTATTTATTTTAGATACAATATTTAAATACAGTATTTACAATTTTAGATATTTTTTTTTTGAAAAACCTGCCGATCGAGTTCGGCGGGCTGTTTAAATCTGCCGATCGACTTCCTCAGAAACCCGCGAACCAGTGAAGATCCGCGAATGATTTTTCTCATTAATATTTCTTGAAAACCCGCAATGAAGTGAAGCCGCAGTAGGTGAAGCGCGGTATAGCGAGGGACTACTGTATTTTCTGAATTTTATCTTAGGATGGATATAAGTTTATCCCAGGCATGTTTAAATTCAGTTACTGTGGATTTACCAATCACATCGTCTGCTGGAAGTTTGTTCCAAGCATCTACTACTCTTTCAGTAAAATAATATTTTCTGATCTTTCCCCCAACTAACCTCAGATTGTGACCCCTTGTTCTTGTGTTCACTTTCCTATTAAAAACACTTCTCTCCTGAACCTTATTTAACCCTTTAACATATTTAAATGTTTCAATCACGTCCTCCCCTTTCCCTTCTGTCCTCCAGACTATACAGATTTGGGGGGGGGGGAGTTCTAGATTTTTTTTTCTGCGCATGCACAGAAGCAGAGTTTCTGGCACTGCACATGTCTTGCCATCTTGTTTTTGGCTTTTTTCTATGTTTTTTTTTCTCCCTTCACATGCATAGATGTAAAAACCCTTGAGGATGAGGCTACCACTATCAAAATCTATGTTGCATACTTGCTTGGCTACACACATCTCTGTAGTGAAAAAGATGAAAAGCTGGGAGGATTCATTATAATAACATTTAACAAATATCTGACTTTTCAAAAAAAAAATGCAGTGCTGTCTGAAGAATTTTATATGACATGATGTTAAATTAATTCTGCCACTCAAGTGTAGCCGCAGACATTAGTTGAAGAAGATATACCCTAACAAGATTTACTTTTCAAGTGCCAATGAGGTACTTTCAAGTTATGATGCAGTTAAAAAAAGATGCATTGATCTGTGAAACTTTAGGCAAACCTGCCAGACAACCTAGCATATATATCACTGACTGAGTTCTTTTCCAGCCTGTCCAGTTAATCATTGGAATGACGTATGAAACAATGCAAAGTGAAGCAACACAGCTATTTCACTTCTGCCTTTTAGAGACGGCTCCCAAATATCCTACATTAAAGATCTGTTAATTAATTTTAAAAAATCAGCCCGTTTTACCAACTGCATTACTTGCATTGTAATTCTGCCCAGAAAGGGTTTTTTTTTTCTTTCCAAATTTAAAAATCAATGTAGAGCAGTCCTCAATTTACGACTACAACTGAGCCCAAAATTTCTCTTTATAGGTGAAACATTTATTAAGCGAGTTTTTCCCCATTTTATGAAATTCCCTGCCACAGTTGTTAGGTGAATCATTGCAGTTGTTAAGTTAGTAACAAGTTAATATGGCTTCCCCATTGACTTTGCTTGTAGGAAGGTTATAAAAGGTGATCAAATGCCCCCAGGACATTGCAAAAAGTCATAAATATGAGTAAGTTGCAAAGCATCTGAATTTTGATCATGTGTCTATGGGGATGCTGCAACGGTCATAGGTTTGAAAAAATAAGTCATAAGTCATTTTTTTCGGTGCCATTGTAACTTTGAGCAGTCACTAAATAAAACTATTGTAAGTCAAGGACTACCTGTAATTGTTACTCTTAGCACATGGAACTTTTCTAAACTCTCCTCACAGGGTTGTTGTGGGGGGAAATAGGAGGAGGATGAAATGAGATAAATGAGATATTATTATTATTATTATTATTATTATTATTATTATTTATTAGATTTGTATGCCACCGCTATCTGCACACTCCGCAGATAAAAACTATACAAATGTTTTAAATGAAACAAAAAAAATGAGGGAAAGTAGTGAATAAGTAAGAAAAAATTAGAGGAAAGAAAATGATGTTTTATTCTATCTCTTTCAGGTTACAACATAATTTCTTTCTTTCCACAAGCTACACTTTCTAATTTTCCAGTTCATAATCACTACATTTTTTTCTCTTTTTCAGCCGAAAGCCTATAAGTGGCTTCCAGGATCAAATATATGTAGCTGTTGATCATTTGTTAATCAAACAAGTTAATTTCTCAATTTCTACTAGTTCTGTCACTTTTACTAAGCATTACCCCTTGTGGGCATTTCAGAATCTTTCCATTTTGATGCATATAACAGTCTCACAGTAGTAATCATTCATTTTTTAAAAAAATCTTCCATGACTATTGATTGTCACTCCTCTTTTAATTTATTGAATGGAAATCTGGACTTGAGAGATAGTGATATATCCCAATTAATAGGGTTATAGTGAATTAATAGGGTTGCAGAATAGAATAGAATTTTATTGGCCAAGTGTGATTCAACACTCAAGGAATTTATCTTGATGCATATGCTCTCAGCGTACATAAAAGAAAAAGATACATTTGTCAAGAATCATGTGGTACAACACTTAATGTTTGTCATAGGGGTCAAAGAAGCAATGAAGAAACAATCAATATTAATACAAATCTTAGGATACAAGCAATAAGTTACAGTCATACGGTCCTAAGTGGGAGGAAAAGGATGATAAGAATGATGAGAAAAACTAGTAGAATAGAAGTGCAGATTTAGTAGAAAGTCTGACAGTGTTGAGGGAATTATTTGTTTAGTAGTGTGATGGCGTTCGGGAAAAAACTGTTCTTGTGTCTAGTTGTCTTGGTGTGCAAGGCTCTGTAGTGACGTTTTGAGGATAGAAGTTGAAACAGTTTATGACTCGTGCAGTACAACGAGTCAGTCGAGGTGACTGGAGCCTGTACTTATCCATCTGTCTGGGAAGAGTTTGATCTGGTGACACCTGATGAAGTGGACAAGGCCATTGGAGCTGTGAGTTCCGCCACATATTTACTGGATCCGTGTTCCTCCTGGCTGGTCTCAGCCAGCAGGGAGGTGACACGGAGTTGGGTCCAGGAGATTGTCAACGCTTCTTTGGGGAGGGGGTCTTTCTGGAGGCACTTGTGCGCCCACTCCTCAAGAAGCCTTCCCTGGACCTACCCATTCTTAACAACTATCAGCCAGACACCAACCTTCCCTTTATGGGGAAGGTTGTTGAGAAGGTGGTGGCGCTCCAGCTCCAGTGGTCCTTGGAAGAAGCCAATTATCTAGGCCCTCAGCAGTCAGGATTCAGGCCTGGCTACAGCACGGAAACTATTGTAAGTTTCAAAGAATCAGGAACACACGTTTAGTTCCATTTAAGCTGGTTTGTTGCTCAAGCCTATACACAATAATCTTGTCAACTAACAGTCAGCACTAAATTGATGCTAGATAAAAATTAACAGAATTCAAGGGGATTGGACGTGGATTGCTTGTGGGTACATAATGATATCAGGCTGATTCCTCTCTTGACTTCAGCCCCAGGCTTTGACTCTTCTTCTTCTACAAGTTAAATATTCATGTATAAAAAACAGAAGTCCCATTAATTCCATGATTGCTATTTCTGCAATTATAATTTAAAACACGATTTCTCACATGCCCTGATGACTATTTCCTGACTGATCCATAACCCACAGTGTCATTAAACGCTCAATACTCTGGTGTCCAATTAGTGATGCTTCCATTTCTTATTTAGATTTGTCTTATTTAATAATTTGCCAAGAGTGATTTGTTTTTCTTTTCGAAAAAGACAATTAAAAAACATTGCACTGCAACTATTTGTATTGAAGTACCTTGAAGATTTGTCCTAAATCCCATTGATGGAGAACCAGAGGAACTGTAGAATGAAGTTAAAGAGATAATTAAGGATAAATATGAAAAGAGACTGCCAAAGTTCAGAAAGCAAACTGGTTGTCAGAACAAACAGTGGAAATTGCCAAGAGAAGCCAAAGCCAAGAAAAACAAAAATCTCAAAATGAAATTTAACAAAATGTTAGTGAGAACAGATAAGAAGCAGTGTTAAAATGATACCTGTAAAATATCAAAGATGGGAAGAGAAGCCAAAGCCAAGAAAGACAAAAATCTCAAAATGAAATTTAACAAAATCTCAGTGAGAGCAGATAAGAGCAGTTACATCTGCCCCCCTCTGCAAAAATCTGCATAGTCCCCAACATGTCTGCCTTCTGACAAACTTTAAAAACTGGTTGTTTTCACAGAGACCAGCTATTGATTTATTTTGGTGTTGCAAAAACATGTTGAATTTTTTGTGATTTCTCCTAAACACATACCAGTTATGTGTGATATTTTATACTGTCTTACATACTGTATATTGCAGTATTTCTAATTTTGTGAAGCCATTCAAAGTCATTTGCACTTGAGTGGCCTATAAATGTCTCATGTACAGTATAAACTCTCACACATCCACAATGCCCAGATAACCTCATTTTTATACCACCTGGCTATAATGTTATCATCATTGGATTCCTGGTCTATAAGTCCTCAGCTGTATCCAAGAGCATCTTCAATCTGAATAAAACTTTTTTGACTTTATTAATGATTACCTATGGAAAAGAGTCTGTTCTGAAACAGAAACACGAGACAGGGCAGTGACCAGCAAAAGAGACAACTACTTGATATTGATAGAGTTTTCTGTTGACTCAAGCATGGGTAGAAAACAATTCAACTCAGCAGGAGGGAATGGGCCTTGAAATAAAAAAATACAGAACTAGAAGAGGATCGTAGATTTCATCATTTCCAATTATATAACATAACATAATGAATGTAGTTTTCACATTGAATTGGATACTTGGGCAACATATATAAATGTACAGAGATACTATTTCTTACTTCATTAAGTTTGAAAAAGAGGAAAATATTGGTAATTTATAGTGCTGTTAGCAGTTTCACATGGAGCAAATAAAAAGTTGCAACAGGCACAGTATATAACTGCTTGCTTGCAGATCAGTGCCTGCTAGTTCTACAGAATAACACTTATTTTGTATTTGTTGCCAG
Source organism: Erythrolamprus reginae (assembly GCF_031021105.1). Lineage (NCBI taxonomy): Eukaryota > Metazoa > Chordata > Lepidosauria > Squamata > Dipsadidae > Erythrolamprus > Erythrolamprus reginae. Next base: position 50,833,832 of record NC_091950.1, read on the forward strand.
AAGACTTCTATGTTTAATTCAAGTTGCTGGTGGTTATTGATTGATTGATTGATTGATTGATTGATTGGATTTATATGCCGCCCCTCTCCAGCCGGCTTACAACATATAAAAAGAACAATACAATACAAATCCTAAATCCAATTAATATAAAACCCATATCTAATCTACAATCCTCAATATATTAAAAATCAATCATTCCCACGCAAAAAACAACAAAGATAGCATTCATTGGCTACGGGGCAAGATTCTAATGGCCCCAAGCCTGGCAGCATAGATGAGTCTTTAGATTCTTATGGAAGGTGAGGAGGGGGGGGCAGAGAGCTGAGGGACCCCGTAGAGAAAGCTCTTCCCCTATGTCCCACCAAGCGACATTGTCTAGTTCAGTGTTTTTCAACCAGTGTGCCGTGGCACACTAGTGTGCCATGACTCATGGTCAGGTGTGCTGTGAGGAAATTAAAGATGGGTCCCCAAACTACAGCCCGCGTGTCAGATATGGCCTGCGTAAGCCATTTATTCGATCCGCTGCCAGCCGCCTCCATCCGAAAATAAACATTCCCCTCACAATCCCTCCAGCTATCAGTGACAGGAAGAGTGGAGGCACAGGGAATGCTCACTGACCAATCACCTTCTAGGATTCATCCCGACCACTAGCGATGAACCAATAGCAGGCCGCCTCTCATCCACGCACTTGTCATTGTGTGGCCGCGGTGAATAGTTGAAGGTGCTACTCTTCCCCATGGTCCCGATTTCTAATCCTGGTCAGGACTGGAGATAAATGTCATTTTGTGTCATTTTGGTTGGTGGTGTGCCCCAGGATATTGTAAATGTAAAAAACGTGCCACAGCTCAAAAAAGGTTGAAAATCACTTGTCTAGTTGACGTGACCTGGAGAAGGCCAACTCTGTGGGATCTAACCGGTCGCTGGGAGTTATGTTATCCACAAAGACCTATATGACTTGGGTTCCTCTCTTACTTTCAAGGCTGTATAATTCCTGTAAAATCAATTTGTCTTACATAGTCTAAGAGCAAAAAATGATATGGTGCTCACTCCACAAGAGACTGGAAGAGTGGGACCCAGGAAATGACATTCTCAATAGCAGTTCCTCATTGTAAAACAGCATGATCTCTAAGATTAGATTCACTTCCACTGTTTTGTCCTTCACAACACTGTCATCTAAAAGAAGTGATCTTCTATAGAAGGATGTGAAACTCTCACATTGTCACGTCATTGTATTGGGACTTTTCTCCCCTTCACTAAACCAGGTATGGACCTGGCCAGTGCCTGATGCAAACTGCCCATGGGCTGCAAGTTTGATAGTCCTGTTCTATAGGATATTCTGAATGGAAAATTCTATTTAAATGTTGGATTTTACTTGATTTGTTGTTGTTATTCAGTATATTGTAAGTGATCCAGAGTCACATGAATACAAATGCCGGTAATTAATAAAGCTTGAATCAATAGAGTTTGACCTGAAATGAATCTGAGAATCAGACACCTTTTTTTTAAAAAAACCATCAATTGCTATGGGTTTATTTGTGGGTTTTAGGGGTTTGGGTTGACTTGGTTTGGTTCTGATGACCTATAGGACAATGTTCTTTATTTCATTTGAGGCTCAACCTGGTCAATCATATTTTAGATTCAGCTCCATTGGGTTATTCATAGTGCTGAGAAAAGTCAAAGGAATGAGAATATGATTAGAAGCAACTTGAATGAACTCATTAGAAGCAACTTGAATGAACTCATAAAACTTGCAAGAGCAATGACTGTACCTAAAAGTTCAAGATAGATTTTGTTTCAGAAAGAATTTATTTATTTATTTTTATTTATTTATTTATTTATTTATTTATTTTGTCCAATACACAATACATATTGAAGAGGATAGACATGAAGCACTATATATAAAGAAAAGATATAAAAGTAGAGGTGAAGATATATGAAAGGAAGAAAAGATATATGATATATGGGATAAGGAGAGACAATTGGACAGGGGACGAAAGGCAGGCTAGTGCACTTATGTATGCCCCTTACTGACCTCTTAGGAACCTGGAGAGGTCAATCGTGGATAGTCTAAGGGAGAAATGTTGGGGGTTAGGGGTTGACACTACTGAGTCCGGTAATGAGTTCCACGCTTCGACAACTCGATTGTTAAAGTCATATTTTTTACAGTCAAGTTTGGAGCGGTTAATATTAAGTTTGAATCTGTTGTGTGCTCTTGTGTTGTTGCAGTTGAAGCTGAAGTAGTCATTTACCAGTAGGACGTTGCAGCATATGATCTTGTGGGCAATAATTAAATCGTGTTTTAGGCGCCGTAGTTCTAAGCTTTCTAGACCCAGGATTGTTAGTCTATTTTCGTAGGGTATTCTGTTTCGAGTGGAGGAGTGAAGGGCTCTTCTGGTGAAATATCTTTGGACATTTTCAAGGTGTTGATGACCAAGATGTGGTATGGGTTCCAGACAGATGAACTGTATTCAAGGATGGGTCTGGCAAAAGTTTTATAGGCTCTTGTGAGTAGTGTGAGATTGCCGGAGCAGAAGCTACGTAGAACTATCATGTGCTTGCTTTTCAAAAGGATATTCCAAATATTTCTAGCCAAATATATATAAAAAAGTGAAAATAATGGCACACAGCAAGGCCGAGGGGGGTGGCCCTTTTGTGACCAAAATAAACAAATTAGCATAATTTTTTTCAGTTCATTTCTATTTTTCCTATGATCAGGAATGTTCAATTTAGTATATCAAAACTTTTGGGGGGAAATTCCTTAGAAATTTGTAGAAATTTGTATATTTTAAAAAATATAAACTGACACGAAATGCTGAAAAAATGGGGGGGGGAGGCTTTTTGATCAAAATAAAAATATAAGCATCATTTTTTTCAGTTCAATTTTCATGTTATTATGTTCAGAAATGTTCAAACTAGTTTCCCAGTGTAAACAGTTTTCAAAAAGACCAAGGTTAAGTACCTAAAAGATTTTTTTTGTTTCAGGTCAAATAGACCCGGGAACAGTACAAGTTTAGGTAAAATTTTGCCCAGAAAAAAGTTAGCCCCCACCCCCAAAAAATATTTTTATGATGATCAGCAATGTTAAATTGAGTAAATCAATGCCTAAGATATCAAAAATATTTCAGATTTGGAGCCTAAATTTTTTTAAAAGTGAAAATGGTTGCAAGCAGCCGGGTGTGGGGGGGGGGGGGAGGCCTTATTTCTGATTTTAAAAAACCAATAAGCATCATTTTTTTCAGTTCATTTATATTTTTCTTATGTTCAAAAATGTTCAAACTACCAATCCCACACCAACCTTAGTAAAATTGAACGCATTTTGCAGGCTAAACTATCTATAAATTGAAAAAAAGTTCACAAAAAGGGGGGGCTGCATTTTATGATCAAAATAAACCAATAAGCATTATTTCTTTCATTTCAATTGTCATATCATTGTGTGCAGAAATGTTCTTTTTTCACTTTCCAAGTGAAAAAAGTTTTCAAATTGAATGAACATAAGCACTTCAAATGAAGAATTTTCGGTCCGGGTCAGGGTGACCCGGAAACAGAACTTTCAGGAGGGTTTTTTTTCAGCAAGAAAGAAGCCCCCCACCCGCCCACCCAAGAAAATTCTCATGGAGAGAACCCCTGAAATGATGCAAAGTAATGAAACTTCAAGTTTCAGATATGCAGGGAAATTTTTTCACAGGGTCTCAAACTTTGATTTCGGGTCTCACAGACCCGAACAGAACAGCACAGCAGGGTTGAGCTATGTCAGTTTGCCAAAAGTAGGACCAACTTTGAGGGAGAAGGAACTTCCATAGACTTTGCATCAGGAAGAAACTTCAAGAGTAGTGATGTAGCCCTCTCTAAAAGCATTACTTTTCTATACATTGTATATAGGTTTAGCAGGTGTTTCATTCCCATATAAATTAACAGTCAGCAGATATTCAAGAAATTCTTGAACCTGCCTGTTTTTTTAAAAAAATCCATTGCAAAGGATGTTTCGCTCATCAGTTAACAATGAGATTCCCAGCTGTATTGAACATGCCTCCTGAATAAACATTGGGAGAAAAACAGCTTGTGAATGTAATTGTAATGTTAATCATGGAATGCCACTGTTTTTCTTCTAGCAATACTATTCTCAAACAGCTTTATTGTCAGGAAAATTATAGCATACTGGAAACTGGATGTCAACTTCCTCCTCAAACTATACTTACTGCTATGAAATATCTTTGTTCCATATGGATTGCTATTGAAGAGTTGGGGTGTGAGGGAATAATCAAGCAATGCAGAAAGCAATTTCAGAATGGCTCACTTTTTATCATCAAGGCTAATTATAATAATAATAATCCCATCCAAGAAGAACATCTTGGCTCTGCAAGAAGAACATCTACAAGCTTTGCATCCTGAGGATTTTAGATATTTTTTTTCCTCCTTACCCCATTGAGGTGACCTTACCTACAAAGGTCAGAATCATATAGTCTTGCCCAGGATACTCTATAGAACCAAATCTGGTCTTTGAGGAAGCAAGATAGAGGATATTGGCACATTTGAATTTGGGTATTGGATAGGTGTAGTTGAAGTTATTAGATATCTGAATACAGGAGGACATTAGCAATTGGAAAGGAAGACAAACGGGGAGAAAAAAGAACAAACTAATTGTTTCAAATTTCTTGGTATCTCTGACAGAAATGATAGTTTTAGTTGTTTATTTATTTTGTCAAGTACGTATATAGATATAACACTGTTTATATACATGAGATGGGTACTAATAAGAGGGAAACATTAGGACAAGGACAGTAGACACGTTGGTGCACTTATGCACATCCCTTACTGACCTCTTAGGAATTGGGTGAGGTCAACAGTGGATAGTCTAATGTTAAAGTTTTGGGGGTTTGGTGATGAAACTACAGAGTCAGGTAGTGAGTTCCAGGCATTAATTACTCGGTTGCTGAAGTTGCACTTTCTACAGTCAAGTTTGGAGTGTTTCCTTTAAGTTTGTATCTATTGTCTGCTCGTGTATTGTTGTGGTTGAAGCTGAAGTAGTCGTTGACAGGAAGGACATTGTAGCAGATGATTTTATGAGCTATGCTTAGGTTGTGTGGAAGGCGACATAGTTCTAAGCTAGGATTTCAAGTCTGGTTGCGTAAGATATTCTGTTGTGATTAAAGGAATGGAGGGCTCTTCTCACACTTTCTAATGTATTTATGTCCAAAATGTGGTGTAGATTCCAAACAGATGAGCTATAGTCAAGGATTGGTCTGGTGAAAGTTTTGTATGCTCTGGTTAGTAGTGTGATATTACCAGAGAAGAAGCAACATAAGATTAGGTTAACAACTCTTGAAATCTTTTTGGCCATGTTGTTGCAGTGGGCTTTGGCACTTAGGTCACTTGATAGTGAAGGTTTTAGGCTGCATAGTGCTTTTTCAACGTTGTCGTTGGTGAAGTCTATTTAGGTTAAGTATTTGGTGTTCTGCTTCTTTTTGCCAATGTGTAGGACAGAGCATTTGTTGGTTGAGATTTGGAGCTGCCAGATGTTTGACCATTCTGACACAGAGTCAAGGTCTTTTTGGAGGGTAGCAATGTTATTGGTGGTGTTAAAAAGTTTTACATCATCGGCAAAGAGAATGCAGTTGCTTGTAATGTGATCGCAAAGGTCATTTATATAGAGTATGAAATGTGTTGGTCCAAGTACGCTGCCTTGGTGTTACACTGCTGTTAACAGGAAGAGGATTAGATAGGGCACTCCCTATTTTGACAACTTGTTGTCTGTTTGATAGGAATACAGTTATCCAGTAATGAGGGGTCCAGAGATCCCGTAGGATTTCAGTTTTAGAAGTAGTTTAACATGAACCACTAAGTCAAAGGCTTTAGAGTAGTCTATGTAATTTGTGTCTATTGATTTTCCCTGATCAAGATCTGTAGTCCATATGTTTTTGCAATGTAGGAGTTGCAGGTTACAGGACAATTTTTTTCTGAAACCAAATTGTTTGTTAGAGAGTAGGTTGCTAGCTTCTAGTTGGAGGGCAATGGATTGGTTTTTGATTGATTCCATGACTTTGCATCTGGGATCTCCTTTTTTTAAAGATGTGGATGACTGTGGCTAGTGACCATATGTTTGGTCAGGAACTGGTCCTGAAGGATTTTTCAAAGAGTATGCTTAATGATTCAGCTGTTGAGAGCTTTTTTTAGGAAGTTTGCACCTAGCCCATCAGGCCCAAATGATAGTGAAGGTTTTAGGCTGTACAGTGTTTTTTCAATGTTGTTGTTGGTTAAGTCATTGTGAGCATTTGAGGTGCAATTAGTGAATTTTGGAGATGAACCGTTGCTGTTTACAAAGACTGAGCCAAGGAATGTGTTGAAGAGGTTAGCTTTGGTTGCGTCATCATAGAATTCTTTGTTGTTGGGTCCTTTTAGTGGTGGGATGGGTCTTGAGTCCTTGAGTTTGTTATTTACAAAGTTGTAGATGGCACGGTTGGATTTGGTGTGCAGGTGGTTTTCTCTTGTTTGCTGTGATAGTTGAAGCATTCTGTCTTTATCTGGTGGCATATATTTTTGTAGCAGATTTTAAAGTTGGCTACATGACCTTTTTTGTTTTTCCTCCAGAGAGATTTTTGTTTGTTTGTAGCTTTCTTGAGGTGGGTAGGTTATTCTTCTTGCTTATGGTAGTTATTAGAGGTACATGTAGTCTGATAATTCTTTTGAAGAAAGGTTGAATTAATGTGGGTAGGTGATGTGCCCCCATCAATTAGCAACCCATCCCTTGTTTGAAACTAGATGGGTTGGTTAAGGCCCTAGTGTGGATCCCCAACTTTTCTACTACAGACTTGCTAATCAAACATTGCGAGCAGCCTGTTTCCATGATCACCTCTACCTCTCCTTCCTCCCCTGTCTCTGGCACTGTAAATCTGGCTTTGATGATAAAGGTGTAAACGGTTGAACTCACCTTTAGTCATCTTCGCTACTGACCTCTTTTTGGAGTTTGAAGGGGTTTCATCTCCTGGTGACCCCACCACTCATCAGAAAAAAACCAAGAAACAATACATTGAGCATTTTCTTTGTTCTAGTAACTATGAAGAACTGGACACTGTTTCCAGTAAACAGTGGATGGGGCAAATCCTTGTTCCAATGAGGACACATAGGTTTTATTATATAATTAAAAAAACCTGATGCTGAAGTCTTTTTTTAATTTCTTTCTGTTCATAATGAAGTAAAAAAATAATTACTATAGCCAACACTTTCTTCCTTTACTTACTTACTTACTTACTTACTTACTTACTTACTTACTTACTTACTTACTTACTTATTTATTATTTAGATTTGTATGCCGCCCCTCTCCGCAGGGACATGAACAAGATCTACAGTATAAAGAAAACCATGACTGAAAACTGCATTAAATTGGCATTACTCAAACCAAGGCGATTATAATACTCAGTTCTTCTTGATACAGACCAGAAGGAGTGGGTTGACTAAGAAAATAGAAGAACATTTGGAATTGAGAAATAGCAAAAGTACACCCAGATAGAATGAAGCATAAGGCTGAATTTAGTAGGATCACTATGCTCTGTCAAAGGCAGCAGTAAATTTTTAAATAGAAAGGAATGTGACTTTCTACATCAATACAAGTTTAACTACAAGTAAATGACATGGTTCAGACAAGCTAGAGGTAGCAATTTTGCCTTCCTTTGTGCTATTCCTCCCATCTTTTGGCATTAGCTGGTTTTTGACTGTTCTTCTGCATAGAGTAAATGTTCAAATTTCTCAACATGCAACTCAGTCTAAGAAAGGAATATTAATCAGAGTGGAAATGATAAGTCAATGTTTCTGTTTTTAATGAACTATCTCCACCACCACCAAAGCAATAAATAAATATCTGATAGCATTCCTAAAATAAGAAATGTGGGATATCTCTCAAGTTTCTGTATAATAAAACAATCCTCCAGTGAGAAATCAAAAGTCTCCCAAAGGGAAAACAGTCTGGAACACGTGAATTTTGTTGACAATAATAATTGTAAATCAATATTGCTTTGAGTTTTGATTGAATGTTCTAATTCTTAGTATCTTTTTTTAGTTGAAAGTAGCTGCAAGGGGTACTTATTTTAGACCAAAATACATCTGTGGGAGTTATTCTTGCAAGAATAACTGCAAGTCTATGGAGAGGGACAGCATACAAATCTAATAAATAAATAAATAAATAAATAAACAGGCATCTCTGGCACAAAGCCCCCAAAAATGCATAAAAGTGCACCTACTCTCAACTCCATTTTATCGAGTCTTCGTAGAGGGGTGGCATACAAATCTAAATTATTATTGTTGTTGTTGTTGTTGTTGTTATTATTGTTATTATTATTATTATTATTATTATTATTATTATTATTATTATTATTATCAGCCAAATAAATTGATATTTCCTTTCCTGCAGCCTGCCTCCATTTTATTTCCAGCATCTTTCTCCTGGCTTGGAACCGGACCTGATTTTTCTTCCAATATGGTTTTAAAATAATTCAGCTGTCCTCATGGGAATATTGGCTCAGGACTGAGCAGATTTCAGCATTAAGAAATCTACTTTTCATTCTGTCTGGTCAGATCAATTATCAGGAATAAAGACCCACTTGCACTTTGGTTCCAAAACACCCATCAGCAAACAAAATCTATTTATCAAAACAAAATTCTGTAATACAAGGGTGAACACAAGAAATGTGATATTGGCTGCATTTCTCTCAGCAGGAGATAACAAGAGTCCGGGATACCAGCCAGAATAGAGTCATACATCTCCACTACTGATATTTCTTCTTTGACTAATTATTCACACAGTCCAGGAGAATTTTGCAGCTCAAGCCAAAAGTAGGATTCAAAGTCCATGGAAACAGAAACGTCTCTCAGTTCTGTCCTCCATGCTGAACATTGTTTACCACACTCCATTTCCCAGCAGCCTGTCTTTATATACTGCCAAGGTGTGGCCAAATGTTCCATAGATCTAATCAACACCAATAATCCCTTCTAGAGGAATATTCATGTCTGGATCTCACCCTCCTTATTCTTGCATCTAATAGGGGGTCCTGGTCCTCAAAGTCCCCATCATCCTCTGACTCAGATAATACCCTAACTGGGGGTTATACAGTCTCTAGTGGTTCCTCAGTCCCTAACTCTTCCTCACTCTCAGTCTTAAATGGCAAGGACGCTGGCCTGCAATGCCACTACTCCTCCGTCTCCTGGTCCTCAAAATCTGTGACCCGCTGGACATGGACCACTCACAACACTTTTTAATGCTTCTTTTACTGAAATCTTAATATCCATCATCTGGAGTTTGTACTAGAATATACTAATTGAGCATTAAAGTTTAAAACTGAATTTTGAATACCAGCAGTGAATGGAGCTCAGTGTCATTCTGCATCAGAATTTACTCCTGTTATGAGTCCAGATTTTCCTCATTTCAGTAATATATTTTAGGCAGGAAAGAAAATTTTTTTTTGCTATTATATGTAAACAACTAGGAATTGCATGAAGATCTTATTAGAATACTGACCTTTAACCAAGACAAGTTTTCAGAGTTCCTACTACATTAATGGTATTATTCAAGGTGCCAGTGCAATATTGTTTTGCTTTCCCATTTCTTCCCCCCCCCATTAAAATCCCATTCTTAAACCTTATCTTTTAGCCTCAACACTTGAATAAGTAAGTCTTTTAATTCTTAAACAGTTCTTTTTAGACCTACACTCCTGGGGGGAGATTGTCTATTGTAATGGTGTGGAGGAATTATTCGGGAAACAGGTTGAAAAAACACAACAAAGAGAATGGTTAGATAAAAAATAAATTAGCTTGCTGCAAGAAAGTGGATGGGGTGGAAGGCTCAAATTTCTTGGGCCGTGAAGATGAAGGCAAACATAAGAACATAAGAGGAGCCATGCTGAATCAGGCCAAAGCCCATCGAGTCCAGCATTCTGTGTCACACAGTGGCCCACCAATTGTCCATGGGGATCTTGAGCAGAAAGAAAAGGCAAAACCCTCCCTTTCCTTTGACCCTCAACAAATGGTACTCAAGGGAATCCTGCCTGCCTCAACTAACATAGAGGCGGCACTTGGACATATTTTCAGATCTGCAAGATTCTTTTCATATAATCTTCAAATAAAGTAGAATAATCTTTTCTGACCATGTTTCCTGCCTGATTTAACTTGCAAGGCTGACAATCATGTACTGAAATCAGGGATGGGTTCCACTTACCTTCTCTATTAGTTTGCTTGCATGCGCATTTGCACCAACTCACCTCACTTAAATGACCCTCTACACATGTGCAGAAAACTATGTGCATGTGCAGAGGGTCTTTTTTGCAAACCATGGCAACTAGAGGACCAGTGCAGGACTGCTGTTCAGGTAGGCTGCCAATCATCGCTGCTGTTTTGGCGAGCAATCTCATCCTATATCACTGTGTGTGATAATGCCGCACTCATGCGCAGATGGAGCGCATGAGCACATTGTGGTGTTTTTTGACACTGCACACATGCATGGACAGCATGAATGAGGAAATTGCCATGCTTTTGATGCAGTGCACATGTGAGCAAGGCTCTGCTGCTAAAATTCCAGTTGCGGGCCATAATTACTGGTCAAATGATGTGCTAATGATAACTTCTCATTTATGAAATTAGATTGATCATGTATTCTGTCCTACTTCACAGCATTGTGAAAAATAATTTGCAAAATAAAGGACAATGAACACTAAGCAGGCTGTATGGAGCATCAATACAGCAATAACTATTTTTGGCATTCGATTTTGGGGTTAATATTTCTCAGCCTGACTCCAGATCATCTTTTCCTTAAACACAACCTGCCAAAGTGCTTAATTATATTTTTCCTTCCTTAGCAGTACTAATTATATCTTTTGGTACCTAAAGTAAAATCACTATGGCAGGTGATATTTCGTGTGCATCAACACCTGTTTCTGAACCTATGAGATTATTTTCAATCAACTTCTGACCATTATTGCTCCTTCTTAATGGATTATGTGTAAACAAGAGTGCTTGAAAATAATGAGTGTATCATTTATTGAATATGTGTGCCTTGTCCCATTCATTCTTTGTAAGACAGTACAACTGTAATTCAGGAAATGCAATGAAAGTGAAAAATTCTAAGCCCTCAATCTGTTATTGTGGATCATAGTTCAAAGTGAAAGCGAACACTTTCATGTGTAGACTATATTCCGTTGAATAATGATTTTTTTAAAAAAAAAATCACGAGATTCCTATGACACTGTGCATATTTATCGTGGCATGAAGTTTTACAACAAAAAAGCATTTCATCAAATGAATATTAGTTTGAGATTTCCAGCGGATGCCATCTTTAAAACTGCCTTTGAAATGTCAGTTGAAAATCTGGTTAATGACATGAGATCTGCAAAACAAAGTTGCCACCAACTTGGGGAGGGGGGGATCCCAGACAAGCTCTGCAGAATGACAGCACCACAAAGCGAGAAAGCCCCTCCCCTCTTTCAATGAAAATGGTATGAAGCACACAAATGAGTTGATACAGTTTTCAAATCAGCTAACATTGTGGAATGAGAGAGGTGCTGAGCTTCTGCTTTAGAAGTGGAGATACCTTCTAAGTCACATAGAGACACCCAAGGTTTCCCAAGGAAATACTACAAAATTAGGGAACATGTAGAGCCCATCCCATTCTCTAGTGTTTCTCAACCTCAGCAAGTTTCAGACGTGTGGCTTTCAACTCCAACTTCAGCTCCCCGATTCTCCCACCCAAGAATTCCTCAAAGGAAGTCCAGATTGTGGACTTCCCAGATTCACCCACATATCTACAACACTCTGTGGCCTGCATTGGCTGCCAATCAGTTTTCGGTCACAATTCAAAGTGTTGGTCATGACCTTTAAAGCCCTACATGGCATTGGACCAGAGTACCTCAGGAACTGCCTGCTACCGCACGAATCCCAGTGGCCGATAAGGTCCCACAGAGTTGGCCTTCTCTGGGTCCCGTCGTCTGGTGGGCCCCAGGGGAAGAGCCTTCTCTGTGGTGGCCCTGCCCCTCTGGAATCAACTCCCCCCCAGAGATTAGAACTGCTCCCACCCTCCTTGTCTTCCGTAAACTACTTAACACCCAGCTATACCACCAGGCATGGGGGATTTGAGACACCTTTCCCCCAGGCTTATTATAATTTATGTTTGGTATGTATGTGCTGTTTGGTTTTTTAATTATGATAGGGTTTTTAGTTTTTTTAATATTAGATTTGTGCCATTATAATATTGTTTTTATCGTTGTTGTGAGCCGCCCCGAATCTTTGGAGAGGGGCGGCATACAAATCTAATAAATTAAAAAATTAATGAAAAAATTATGTCCATACTGCTTGCATTGGAAGAAAATTTTCCTTAACATCCACAGCTCCCCCCCCCCCTTTAATTCTTACAATAGACTCATAGAATGATTTTCACTGGAAGAGGGATGGAATGAATTTTGCTTCCCCTCCTATCTGATATGGATGTGATCACAATGCTAAAATTCTCCAAGTCTATTGACATTTCTTTTTAACCAAACTCATAGTTGTGTGCTTGAGAAATTTTTGAACTGAGTTTTAAATTGACTATCTTCCAAAATCTTAAAAAGATGCAATCATATTTTATTCTGAATGTCATATATCAAAATAGAGGTCCTATTTAAGATACTACACTTAGTCTAAGGTTCTGTAATACTGACTCCTTTCCCCCTATTTTAACACTTATATAAAAATAATTATTAAGAATAAATAATAAAGGGGTCTCATTCTATTAAAAAACAATCCTAAAGGGTAATTAATTGAGTAAGAATGGATACAAGACACTCATTTCACCGATCATTATTTTAAAGGAAATATGTTCCCTTTAATAGTCTTCTCAACATCATCTGATGAGAAAAGGCAGTTTTTTCATGTTTACATCCTTTCTTATTTCTTCATACAAATATTAACTTGCCTCATTCCCATTTACTTCATTCATTCATTCATTCATTCATTCATTCATTTAGTTTATCAAACATGTACAAGATAGCAGGTATGAATATGGACATGAACAAAGAAAATGAATACAAATAAATGGGGATGGTAGGACAGGGATGGTAGGCACACTGGTGCACTTATGCATGCCCCCTTTACAGACCTCTTAGGAATGAGGAGAAGTCCACAGTAGATAGTTTAAGGTTGAAGTTGTGAGGGTTTAAGAATGTAACAATGGAGTTGGGTAGAGCATTCCAGGCATTGACCAATCTGTTGCTAAAGTTGTATTTTCTGCAATTGAGTTTGGAGCAGTTTACTTTGAGTTTGTATTATTGTTTGCCTATTCAGGTTGAAGCTAAAAAAGTCATTGACAGGTAAGATGTTTTAGTGGACAATTTTGCATACTATGCTTAGATCAGACTGCAGGCTGAGCAGTTGCAGATTGTCCAAGCTCAAAATTTCAAGCCTGGTGGCATAAGGGATTCTATTGTGAGTAGAGGAGAAGTACTCTTCTCATGAAATACCTCTGGACTGGCTCAATTGTATTAATGTCTGATATATAATGTGGATTACAGGCAGATGTGCTGTATTCGAGAATTGGTCTGGCAAAGGTTTTGTATGCCCTAGTTAGCAATACAATGTTACCAGAGAAGAAGCTTCACAAAATGGCTTAGGGCCTGACTATTTATGGGACTATCTCTTGCTATATACCTCCCAGAAACCAATAACATCGCACAGGGTTGGCCTTCTCTGGGTCACGCTGACTAAGCAATGCAGGTTGGTGGAGCCATGAGGGAGGGCCTTCTCTGTGGCCGCCACAGATTTATGGAACCAACTCCCCCCTCGATGTCCATACTTATCCCACTTCCCCCCAATGTCCGTACTTCCAAAAGGCTACAAAGAACTGGCTTTGCCAGCAGGCCTGGAGGCCATGAATTTACATATTTCATAGCCAAATCTTATTGAGTGGCATGTTGTGTTGATTGGATTGCTGAGTTTTGAGTTTTTACTGGGGTTATTGTTTTAATTTATATTGGGCTTCTTTTATTGTTAACTGTATTTTTATATTTTGTTGTAAACTGCCCTGAGTCCTTTGGGATTGGGTGGCATAGAAGTCAAATAGACAGACAGACAGACAGACAGACAGACAGACAGACAGACAGACAGACAGACAGACAAATAAATAAATTTAGGTTAATAATTCTTGATGCCTTTTTGGTAATGCTGTTCCAGTGAGCACTGGGGCTTGGATCATTTGAGATAAAGTACTCCTAGGTTCTTGACAGAGTGAGGGTCATCTGCAAGGTGCTTTCCATCCAACTTGTATTTGGCGCTCTGATTTTTATTGCCAATGGGCAGAGCATTTCTTAGTTGAGATTTGGAGTTCCCAAATCAAGGTTGCTTTGTTGGGCAGCAGCACTATCAGTGGTGTTAAATAATTTTTCGTCATCAGTGAAGAGAACGCAGCTGCTTTTAATATGATAAGTTGATATGAATAGGATGTTGATGTAAAGCAAAAAAGAGTATGGGTCCTAGAGCACAGCCTTGGGAGTCATTGCTGTTAACTGGTGCCAGATTTGATAGGGCCCTCCCTATTTTGACTACTTATTATCTATTGAATAGGAACAGGTTTTTCCAGCAACAGGGTTCCCCTTAGTCCTGGAATACTAGCTTCATGTCATGATTAAATCAAAACAGTTCTCAACAGCTCTTAGAGCTAAAGCTCCAATTAGATAAAATCTTAGCCTTGATATAGTTAGCTTTCTACAGCTCTATAAGCACCTCATGAAAGATAGGAGGCAAGAATTGTCAAATTGCTGGCACAATCATCATGGAAGTTCATTTTGCTTCCACTTATGCCAAGTTCAGCTGGAGGCAATGACATTATCAACCATCTCTAGCTGGACTTGATAGAGTTTATGCCATATTAAATGCAACAGCATATTTTTTTTTGACAGTGAATAATTTCCTGCCCGGTTTGTGTGGATACTCAACAAAAAAAGAGCTCTGACTCTTTATTGCTAGTTTGCTATTTTACAAAATTCTGGAAGAAAAAAGGACCACTATATAAAAACCTTTTGGCCTCATGTTGAATTTATATAGCACTCTCCATTGCTATGATTTCTTCTGTATTCCTCAGGATAATATATTTCAGTTATAAGGATAAAAAGAAACTGGTTGTTAGAAAAGATACCTTTTGGCACATTTTTCTTTCAAATGGAAGATAATGCTTAAAATACTCAGTTATTTTCCATCATCCAAAGATATTTAAAGGGAAGAGGCTGCAGAAGAGAATATACATAGCTCAAAAACTCTTGCACAACCATTACATTCCTTTTTTTAAAAAAAAATTAAATGAGACACAGTCCTTTACCACCAATTTTCTCACTGGAATATTGTTTTTTTGCTATATCCAATGTTCCCTTGGGATCTAATTACAATCTTACAAAGTCAGAGTGGTTTCTAATCATACTGCATAAAGTTAATTATATGATTTCACCAAAAAGGCAAATGATGCAAGTCACAAATATGCCAAAACGTTGCTTTAATAACCAAGAGGGGAAAACAAGGTAGTATTTTATATACGTTGTAAGAGATCAAACTTGTAAATACCAAGAGTAAGAACATCTAAGAACTATTCATTCTACGTTCTCCACTCAAAATATGTCAGTCTGTGTTCTAAGTTAGATCAGAAAAAAGGGATTACAAAAAAATATCGTGCTGTTAAATCCTAGATTTTATTGTGCAATTGACAGGCATCCTGTTCACTTGCCCTAAACCTGCAGAACTTGAGCCTAAGGGAAGTGTGCCTTATTTAAAAACATACAAGCAAACAGAAAAGAAACAGAAAATAAAGACCACAATTCCACATGTGCGGAAGCAGAGAAAGTGCCAAAAATCGGTGAAATCTCATGCCCACAAGTGTCCTCGCACCAGATTTGGCTTCCTGCGCATTTGCAGAAGCCAAATCTCAGGCCAACGTGCCCGTGCCCACCCGCCAGACACATGCACAACTGTGCCGGTCACCAGGAGCGCATTGGGAGTGCTGGCGATGGGGAATCCTTGCCTGGCAACAATGTATTAGTTAATTGATTCACTATCTAGCTGCAAACACTGATTGAATTCATATCGTCAAATGATTTTAGACGGCACAAATTGTACTGGGGTCGGGTCAGACAGTGCCTCTGCAGTGTCAAACACATCGTGGTCACAGTGACTCAGAAAAAGAGCTCTTTTTCTATTATCTGCCAGACCCCAAAGGTAATTTGCTTAAAAAAAAACACCCCAATCTAAATGCATCATCTACGTCTCCCATTTTACCCTTTGCCGTGTTGAATGGCGCTGGTAGATGGAATGTAGACATGTTGGGCATGCTTGGAGTTGTTCGACTTTTGGGCCAGCCAGCAGGGTTATTCCTTTTTTAAAAAATTAAAAATAAACTTTATTTGTAACACACAAAACACAAACAACAAAACGCACACAAAAAAACATTAAAATAAAAGCTGGACAATTTGTGACGTGCCTGTAACACAATTCTAACAGTGTTTATTTTCTACTTACATAATATACATCAAATCTTAGAAAAGATCTTATTCTGGTATATCTTTTTCTTTGTTTTCCTTGTTTGACTGATCCTCTGAATTTACTCTCCAAATTATCTAACATTTATTAACTCTCTATTTTTGCTTTTTTTGCTTTCCCCCCATCCAACTGGATTATTCTGCCTTCAGTTAGTTCATCCTAGTTCTCCAATTTCCCAAAGCCTTTGTTGCCACTCTTAACTCATTGGAATAATGATTCTGAAGACCAACTCTTTGAACACTGTTTATTAGGCAACTCTATATACAACCAGCAACTAGCTGTCTGATAGCCAACCCTTTTATAGGCAGTTGTCAGACATTTTAGCCAATAGTATTTGGGGATTCTTCCCACTCAAACACCATTCTAATGGTCATGGAAGCATTGGAACCATTCTAATTGTCAATACATAACACCATCATTTGAACATAAAATGGCTTTTTTTTTTCCATTAAAGACGTACACAACAAGTATGGGGTTTGATTTAGAAGCCCAAGACTAATTTTCATTCAAATTGCAAAAAGCATATTTTTTTTTCTAAAAGTGAAATTACACTTTTGTTTTTCACTGTCTGTCTGTATGTCATTTTCTATCAGTTTGGCAGATTTGTTCCTATCTTTAATCAACGTGTTCTGGCTTTCATAAGTTGAACCTCAATAGAAAATAAATGTGGAATATTATTTTTTTAATATTAAAATATTAAAAATATTACATACTATCTAAAGACCTTTAGAATTACTTACATAGAATGCTTAATGCATGTTTTCACAATCCTTAAAGCCATTCTGAATTCAGCTCCACTTAATTCATTGGTAAATATGCTTAGGATTGCAATTCCAAATTTCAAAATAGGACACATAAATATTTTAAATTGCAAATATTATCGTAGGTTCAGCCCTGGGAGGTTATTAAAAAATGGGACAATGGAAAAATCACAGTAATATAAAGCCATCAGCTTCTTAAACAATTCGTGCTTTTCAAAGAGCAATTCTGATTACACTATAAGGTGAAATGAATGAAAAGTGTCAGAAAATGTGTGTAGGTGTGCAGTAGCCAGGCAGCTGGGAATTGTGTGTGACTGATGTGACGATAAGCAGCTATGTTCAAAGCAAGATAAATGAAGAGAAGAAATTTATTATATTTGAAAAGGAGCTTGCAAAGATGTTATAATAATATGCCTCTCTCCTTTTGGAGATAATTTGTCCAGATGTTTATACCAAAGGTATTATGAATACCTTTGTCAAAGAAACTTAATAGCACCATTTATCATGATGTAGCTTTAATATCTGCACTCCAGGCTCCGTTTTCATCATTTTTCAAGAGTAATTTTTTTGTTGCTGTTGTTAATTTCCTATGTACAGATACTTCATTGGTTCCACCTTTTTTTTTTTTCCTTTTAAACCTAAGAACAAATGGTATTTTTTAGTCCAGCAATCTATTTTTCCGAGTGTCTAAGTAGAAGTTACGCAGGACAAAGTATAATAATCATTTCCGTTTTGCAGATAGGATGACCATCTATGAAGCAATATATAAGTCTAATGCTATTGCTATAATGCTATTTATGAAATACATAAAAATAATTACTCTAAATAAAAATATAAACTATTTAACATAGTTGGGAAAACTCTTACAAGGAACTTTGGGTAGTTACTCACTCTACCTATTGTTGTTCATCAATTTTAGATTGCCAACTATCCCTACTTATGATCCATTATTTTTAAAGTAGCCAAAACAGATGTTTATATTAAGCATATCTTCAGTTAAAAGATCATCTTATGCAGAGGAAAACAGACCCATCTTTACAGAGAACCCATAAAGTTACAGTAAAATTCATTCCCATGAAGGTGATATAAAATTTGTTTGTTTGTTTGTCTGTCTGTCTATTTGTCAAGCAGGTACAAGATAGTAGGTATTGGTATAAACATAAATGTTAGCAAAGTAGGTACAGGTAAATTAGGGAATAGGACAGTAGGACAGGGACGGTAGGCAAAATAGTGTGCTTAATTTATAATTTATGATATTTTTTGATAATTTATATAATGATACAAGCGGTAGGCAAATGCGCATATGTACACAGCTCCATTTCCACAACAGGCAGGCACCCAAATCCACCACTTGCACAAGTGGATCTGTGCACACAGACATGCTCACCCATTGCTTTCATGCCCAGTTCCGAACAGACCAGAGCCTGATACTGGTCCATGACCCAGGGGTTGGGGGCCCCTGTTTTAAAGGATGTTAAGTTTGCAAATTTATTAGTGCCCTAAACCTGCTAGAGACTTTCAGGTTGATAAATCTGAAAAATCCTCATTGAGTCAGTTTATCCTCAATTCTGAAGGAAAATGAAATAAAAATTAGTTATTAGCTTAAGAACTTTCTTAAATAATATTTTAATCAAAGAAAGTTATAAAAATATTAAGGGTCCTGATAAATTTATAATACTGATTTTTACTATAAGATTTTGGAATTAACTACAAAAAGTCTCTACATGGGAAAACAGACTAAGTTTGACTGTCCTCTCATATCATGACAAAAGATAAGGGATGGATTTAGAAAGCGGAACCTAGAGGAGACTAAATATTTTAAGCAACAGAAAATAAAATGCAAACAAGGATTAACAAAATGAAACAAAGCGTTATACTGAAAAGAAATATTAAAGGACATCTTTTGAAGGTTGGAGCCAGAAATTAATAACTATAATGTCAACACTGTCAGTAATGTTGTCTGCTTCTGTACCAAAAAGATGTTGATGAAGTAATGACAGATGAGGAACAAATTTTATCTGACAAGACAAAGAACGTGCCAAATATGGGGCTATAAATGATAGCCACCAAGCAGCTCAGATTGGGATGTTTTAAGCAATATCTTCCCCATAAAAATGACAGAGATTTTTGTCCTAACCATTACAACATGTGTAAAACTATTTAGGAGCATTATCCACAAAAACAGAGGCAAAGGAAAACATATCTTTCTTTCCCCGTGTTCTGTTGGGCTCTCTGGTAGACTCCTCCCCAAAATTCACAGGTACAAATTTCAGACACACACACGTTTGAAAATTCAAAACAATGTTCTTTATAATGAAAATTCACTTAAAACTAAGCCCTCTTTTGGTATAGCAAAGAGCACTTGTCTCCAAACAAACTGGTAATTTGTACAAGTCCCTTATCAGTTCTGTGATACTTAGCTTGCAGCTGTGAGGCAATTCACAGTCCTTCTTCTTTCACAAAGTGAAACACACTTTGCCCTAGTTTAGTTTCAAAGCGGGGGAAAATCAGCACACAAAAGGTCAAAGTCAGTAAAGCAGTCACAAAACACAATCCTCCACAATGGCCAAACCCACAGGCTGCTATTTATAGCAGCCTCACTAATTACCACAGCCCCACCCAACCACAGGTGGCCTCATTTTCTTTGACAATAATCTCTCAGTTGTTGTTGCCTATGCATCGCTCTCCGCATGCGTGGCTGAATCATTAACTCTTGTTCTGAATCCAAGGAGGAGCTAGATAATTGATCTCCTTCTGAGCTGTCTGCCACACTCTCCTCCTCCCTGTCACTCATGTCTTCTTGGTCAGAGGAGCCTTTATCAGCAGATTCCACCGGGGGCAAAACAGGCCTGCAGCATGTCGATGTCTCCCCCACATCCACAGTCCTTGGGGCAGGAGCTGGGCCAGAGCTAACCACAACACCCCGTATGAGATGGAAGGAGGCAAGTTATGTGATGATGACTAGGAGTTCCAAGCTTCAAGAAGGAAGATAGAATCCTCCTATTCTAACCCAGTATTCATACATGGTGCTATTTTTTTAAGGAGAAGTAGCTATTAATAATTGTATCCTTTGATCTGCTCATCATATTGAATATTTTTTAAATTCAGCATATTATGGGGAATGCCTCTTATATGCAATTTTATGTTGATAGAATTAAATCAAGCTTGTGAGGTTTTTTTGCTTCATGACAGTTATTTGCTTATTCCGGTCAGCATTATTTGTCCCGGTGAAGGTTTGTAGTTTTCCGAGAAAAAAAAAAGCCCTTTCCCATTATCCACCATGTGAATTTCTAAGGTGGTAATAGCAGTGAGTGAACTCTGGATCTTTGGCATACAGAGCATGTGCTCTGCCACTGATCTATGGCTCTCCCCAGTGAGGACATGTGTGCTTACATTTTCATAAAGTTTGACCTTTGTTGGTGCAAAACACCATCCAGGGAATTTATGTGCATAAAAATTGCTGCGGGTATGAATGGGTGCCACATACAAAAAGATTCCAACTTCTTAGAGTGATTTTATTTATAGTGCTTCAGAGCAAAGTGTCAATACCATAGCATTCCAATATCTGAGGAGCTGCCACAAAGAAGAGGGAGTCAAGCTTTTCTCCAAAGTACCTGAGAGTAGGACAAAAAGCAATGGGTGGAAACTAACCAAGGAGTGAAGCAGCCTAGATCTATGGAGAAATTTCAATTAATCAGTAGAGCAACTTGCCTCCAGAAGTTGTGAATGCTCCAACACTGGAAGTTTTAAAGAAGAGATTAGATAATCGTTTTTCTGAAGTGGTGTAAGATTTCCTGCCTAAGCAGGACTGGACTAGAAGATGTCCAAAGTCCATTCCAACTCTGCTACTCTACTCTACTCTACTCTACTCTACTCTACTCTACTCTACTCTACTCTACTCTACTCTACTCTACTCTACTCTACTCTATTCATTGGGACTCACTCCTGGAAAACTAGTCCATATTAATGACAGTTATAACTTGACCTTT
Organism: Erythrolamprus reginae; assembly: GCF_031021105.1. NCBI lineage: Eukaryota > Metazoa > Chordata > Lepidosauria > Squamata > Dipsadidae > Erythrolamprus > Erythrolamprus reginae. The sequence goes on from NC_091950.1 coordinate 50,855,112, forward strand.
TCCATAACCAATCATCTCCTTGTGGCCATTAGTAGGTCTTTGTACAGAAAGAATGATGAATTTGGGCAAGCTGCAAAATAACATGGTACCTTAGGTTACCTTCTCCTGCCACCCATTTCACTGTCATGAGTGTCAGCTGCAAGAACCAAAAAGTAAAATCACAATTAAAGAACCCTCTCTTTGATATAATTAAAATTTATAACATCATGAGAGAGCATTGATTACCTTTTATTTTCTATTTTTAAAAGTGAGCAACCATTAATAATGGTTTGTTCCACAAATGGCCAAAAATAGAGATGCCATTTCAACATCAAACTACCCAATGTGAAAATATATTTCGAGAGCAATCATGGGCTTTTCCAAATATGCCCATGTTATTCCAACACTCCGCAGTCTGCACTGGTTGCTGATCAGTTTCCGGTCACAATTCAAAGTGTTGGTTATTACCTATAAAGCCCTTCATGGCACCGGACCAGGATATCTGTGAGACTGCCTTCTGCCGCACGAATCCCAGCGACCTGTCAGGTCCCACAGAGTTGGCCTTCTCCAGATCCCGTTGACTAAACAATGTCATCTGGCGGGACCCAGGGGAAGAGCCTTCTCTGTGGCGGCCCCAACCCTCTGGAATAAGCTCCCTCCAGAGATTAGAACTGCCCCTACCCTCCTTGCCTTTTGTAAACTCCTCAAAACCCACCTCTGTCATCAAGCGTGGGGGAACTGAGACATCTCCCCCTGCCTGTGTAGTTCTAGTGCATGATATGACTGTATGTATGTTTTTATATTGGGGTTCCTTATTTTTAGATTTTTTAAATGTACAATTGCTAATTTGCTATTTTAGATTTTAAATTATTAGATTTGTCAATATATATTGTTTTTTATCACTGTTGTGAGCCGCCCCGAGTCTGCGGAGAGGGGCGGCATAAAAATCTAATAAATTCTGCCTTCAGACTTCTATAATAATAATAATAATAATATTCCAGGAACTCTGAAGCTGCGTGTACCTAATAAGCTACTGGTATTCCTCACTCTAATGTTAACGGCAGGAAAAAAAGAATATACAGTAAATAAATTCCCCCCCCCCATGGATTTGGAACTGTACCATGGGGGTGTGGAAAGGCCTTAGTATGGGAATCATACTACTGCAATATGACATCCAAATTGTTTATTTTAATATGATTTAACATGTCTGATTCTATTTTTCTGAAGATGCTGCTGCCTTTTAACAAGAGTATTTTAATGCACCATAGTACAGTGATTGGGAGGACATGGTTTCCCATAGCCAAAGCAAGAGAAAACACTCTATTATAAAGCATTACACAAAACAGGGGGAGAGATGGAGTTCTGATTCTTTCATTTGCATAATGCATGTCATGGCGAAAATCAATTCCATCTCATTATAAATGGAATGTGCATCGCATATATGGGATTGGCTGTCAAGTACAAAATCATCCCTGTCATTTTTGATGAGCAGGAGGTGCAAGGTAGGAATTGCAATTCAGCATCCCTTCTCCCTCCTCCATTTATTAATTAGAAAGCTGGTATTCATATGATAAAAACATACTTTAGCTGTTTAGATTAAACATTTCTGGAATATTATTTAATAGCAAATTGTTTGCTCAATCATGTCAGGAATTTGTCCCTTGCGGCTCAAAGCTACCAATATTTGCTCTGATGCATAGATGAAATAATTGTTGTGTGAAAAAATGTTAGGCGTGATTTGAATTGCATTGGCAAGTTGCCAACATTTTTGTGCCAGCGGATATTCCCACAGCTGTTTCAGGGGCACAATGATGGATCAGAGTACAGATCCCCTTTAAGAACACTATTTTTATAGCACAGTGTCTTATCACAGAATTTTCTACAGTTGATCTGTCTCAGAAAAAGAAAAAGAAAGATTTTTAAAAACCTCAGAATTGCCTTTACATATAGGTAGCAGAGGCTTCCTTCACCTGTTTGACTCTTTTCTGTAACTTCCCTATCAAATTTACTACTTCTTCCAGGATGTATATTCTGCAGATGCTAAAATATATACAGTATTGATCAAAAGGTTGGCAGTTCAGCAGGACTTAACAGTCAAAGATATCTTGCACTGCACCTGACCAGTTGGAATTGGGAGGTTTCTCCTATTGGGATGGTGTGTTGATTGGACAATGTGATGGATATGTGGGTGCTGGGGACAGGGATGTGAATTTTCTTCTGGATGTGGAAAACCCGAAGCTTTCAGATTTGGGTTTTCCCAGATGTGCCAATATGACATCTCTCATAAAATGGAACTTTGAGGAAACTCAACTCTCAGAATTTTCTTTTGCTGGGGGTGTTACTTGGAATCCTGACAGTGTCAAAATCTCTCGCTTCTTCAAATTTAACTTTCTTCTTCTCTTTTTTCTCCCCCTTTATGGCTAACTCTGATTTTGTTCATGAAACACATTAGATTTTGGATAGTTACTTGGCAAGCAGTTGATTTCTAGATTTCCCTACCATAAACAACATTTAGTCCATTATATAGTGTTCTGTCTGGGTCACTCCAGAAGCCAATACCAACCCAAAAAGAGAAGTCAGACACACTGGTAAAAGGCAAAGGCAGTTTTATAAAATTCAAGAAAAACACAGGTAACAGAAAATGTCCTTACAAACAGAAAAATGCTGTATCTTCAGATATATCCACGAAGACAAAAGTCCATGCAGCAATACAGAATTCTTGCTGCCAAGCCGACGCTGTAGATAGCAGACCTACACCTCCCACGGGTCTTCCAAAGCTGCTGGGCCACAAGCCAGGAAAAGAGACGCCGAGAAACAAGACAGGATAACGCAACTCCAAACTGATAACACTCCACATGGCTTCAAGGGCTTGCCTGCCTTTTAAACCCTGCTAAGGAGGACCACACCCAAACCCAGCTGTTCCTAATTCAGTGCTGATAATACTTCTTTAATTGCTCCTTTCTTTGATCTGACCGTCTCTGTCGCATGTCAATGACGGCTTGAGCTTCATCACCTAATGACTCCAAACTACTGGCTGGGGAGAGGCCCCCCCCTGGGGCTCTCATGCTGTTCTCCTTCATCCCATTCCTGATTTTCCTCTCCCCCATCCGACTGTTCAGCCCCCTCCTCTTCGCTGTCATCCTCCTCCGGGCATGGAGCCAGCAGAGACACAGCCGGTCCCTGGGCAGCCTCAGGCTGAACCACAACATATAGTAACCATATTGGGAATGTTTAACCTTGAGAAGCCTGAAGGTGAAAGCGAAAGAGATGTCACAGAGAGACTCAAGATCTATTTTCTATTATCCTGGAATACAGGATAGAGAATAGTGAGTGATGTAAAGTTAAGAAAGGCAAATTTCAACTAAGTGCTAAGAAAAGTCTCAACCGTAAGAGAAGTTTGACAGTGGAACAATTACTGAGAGAGGTCTCCCCTTCAGTTGTGATGTTCAAGCAGAAGCTAGACAGTTATCTTCTAAGGATGCTTTAATTTGTATTTCTACTCTGAACTGCGAATTGGAATCAGGGGCCTGAATGACATCTTCTATCACTGTGATTCTATTATTATTATTATTATTATTATTATTATTATTATTATTATTATTAATTAGATTTGTATGCCGTCCCTCTCCGAAGACTCCAAATCTTGAACTGAATATGTATGTTTGTACAGGGAATTGTTGTGGAAAATGATCTTGCTGTCTGAAATGGAACTTGAAGAAGTAATTTTAAAAACTCAAAAGAGCTACTAGCCACAGGAAAAAAATCCATAGTCACAAAACTAACTATTATTCAGACTGTGGACAGAAGAAAAATAAGAATTTGGACAGTGACAAATCAACTTGGTGGATTTTCTGAAGGCATCAACTTTCAACCAGTCTGCACTTACCGTAATAGTTAATTTATTTTCATTATTTTGTGATGGTATAGTCAAAGAGTGCCTTATCTTTCGTGTTATGGTTGTGATGACAGAGTGAAGTGAATTTACCTTCAGGCATAGCTTTCCAGTAGAATCTGCACACTCTGTTCACTCTATAACATTGGGACAGGTGATGAATTAGTCACACTATGTTGTAATAAGATGTGGGTAAACAGTGTTTATCAAACAATACATTGACAATTTTATACCAAAATAGTATGGAAAATGAGTTATTGAAACCACTGCAAGTATGTTACAGGCCTGTGTTCTTAAAATAAAATGTTGAGGGCTATTTATATTCTATACACATTTTTTAAAAACTACATTCTACTTCCTATCATTTCAGAGAGAAGAAAACGACACTTTTCTCCTCCAAATTCGACAGTCTCCTAGGGCTGAGTTCTACCAGTTTAAATCATCTTCTATATTAGCTCCCCGAGAAACTACGGTATATCAAATAGTTTGTGCATTGTCTGATAATTCCGTCACAGTATGCTGTGATTCCATGCCAAATACTTCCATTAAAGAAAAGTATTATTACATATTAAAATAGCTTTATTTGTAGGGCACAGATGTTAAATTCACGTCGTCATTGTGGCAACATGTGACATATCAGGACAAGATAATACCAGCTTTTCTTAAGCTTCAGTGCAGAAAGTTGTTTGGAAATAAAAGGGCATTACTAACCCTTATAGGGAGTTTTTGTAGGAAAGGAACAAATGTATTAAAGTTTATGAACACATTCAAAAAGAATATATTCCAAGTCATACTGAACTATTTACTCCTTCAGCATGCAGGGGGGGGGGAAGACATTTTTTTTTAAAAAAAATATTATTATTTTTAAAATTAATAACAAAAATTAACAATAAAAATAATAGTGATAGTGAGAAATATATTGTTAAAAAGAAAAAAATACATAAAAAGGTGTACAAAAAGTTTTAAAATATGATAAAAAATGTCTGTATTTATAGTAATAAACAGTTAAAGTTCTATGTATGCTTATCTAATGCAAGCATTATTTAAGATGTACACATTTCTGATATACCTATACAGCTATTTTTAACCTACTATGGTTTGTAGAAATAAGTCTCATATTTCATTATACTTGTCTATACAAAGTCTAGGTCTAGAGGCAATGTATGCTGCCCCGAGTCTTCAGAGAAGGGCGGCATACAAGTCTAATAAATAATAATAATAATAATCCACTCATACATGGCAAGTGCAATTAGTTCTTCAATCCATTGAATGAAAGAGCCATACATTTATGTTTCCAATGCTGCAATATCAGTTTTTGGCAATGTAAGGCAAAACCCATTTATATTACCTGGTTGTCAAATTCCATGAATTAGATATGTAGTTCAAGAGACTAGTACCCTCCCAGAATTTTAGCTTTTGTTGCATAATCACATTTATATAGTCCACCTTTTCCCAAAAAAACTGGTTATGGAATATTATTAAAATATGCATTTTAAAGAAATAATAAACATTATCCTTATTACATCATTAACAAAAATTGTGAAGAAGATATTGGACAACCATTTGTTTGGTATAGGGTTTCCTGCTAGAAGAGGGGTTCAACTAGAGCACAGCTGTCAAACCCTCAGCCCGTAGACTAGATGTGTCACATGCTGTCCACACCCATGCATGGTTTAGCCAAGGGGGGTGTGTGTTACTATATGTCATGGGATATTGCCGTAATAACGCGGCTTTGATACCCCTGGGACTAGAGGACCTCCAAGGTCCCTTCCAACTTTATTCTGTTGGATGATGTCATTGGCCTTTATTTGTCTAATTCATTATAGTAATCTTCAGTAAAATTGAAAATGATTAATGCATTCTGCATTTCAAGGTTTGAAAATTACATTTTTGGTGTTGATTGCTGGTTTTTTAAAAAAAAAATGTGTGTAGCACCATTTGATATTATTATTTTTATTATTATTATTTATTAGATTTGTATGCCGCCCCTCTCTGCAGACTCGGGGTGGCTCACAACAACAATAAAACAGTGTACAATAAACAAATCTAATATTTAAAAAATATCTAAAACCCATTATTTAAAAAAACATACAACACAAGCATACCATACATAAAACTATATAGCCTGGGGGAGATGTCTCAATTCCCCCATGCTGGCAGAGGTGGGTTATATACACAGTCAGACATAGCTTATGAATGATGTAAAAGGCATAAGTAGACAATACATCTTACATCACTCATACCTATTTTTCAGCCCCAGACAGCAACATAATATCAATAGCACTTAGACGTGTATACCGCTTCATAGTGCTTTTACAGCCCTCTCTAAGCAGTTTACAGAGTCAGCATATTGCCCCCAAAAATCTGGGTCCTCATTTTACCCACCTCAGAAGGATGGGAGGCTGAGTCAACCTTGAGCCTGGTGAGATTCAATCTTCCAAATTACAGGCAGTCAGCAGAAGTATCCTGCAGTACTGCGTTCTAACCACTGCACCAACATGGCTACAAAAGTAATTGTTGTTATTGTATTACCTTTGCAAACAAGTGTCCAGTTGATTTACAATAATATAATGCAATTATAAATCTTTAAAGCATTTTTAAAAATCAGCACCAGAGAACTGCAAAAATGTTTTGTAATGCAACATTACAAAAATATTTTTAAAGGTTTGGATTTCAAGCCTTTACCCATTTTGTTTGATTTCCCGTCAAACACAGTGAAATTTATTTACCCTTCTCTTGCTTCTTGCGACTAGATCTAGCTCATAGATTAGTGAATAGAAATAGGAGACTTCTGATGCATTCCTTATGAAAACAGGGGAATGAACAGAGAATGACTACTTGACTTCAACCTACCTAATATTGAATTGTATTTTAAGACATGCTTGTTTACCTGAATATTTGAAGGGTGGCTTACAACAGTAAAAACATGCCAAAAATTAAAATTTTAAATACTCCAATAACAATTTTAAAAAGTTTAAACCCAATAAAACAACACACAGTCATCACTCATACATACTAGTGTCTGGTGCAGAAAACCGTTGCTCAGTGACCCCAGGCCTACCAACATAAATGTGTTTTAAGCACTTTTTGAAAGGCGAGAAGAGTGGAGGCGGTACGAATCTCTGGGGAAAGTTGGTTCCAGAGGACCGGGGCTGCAACAAAGAAGGCTCTCCTCTGCAGTCCCGCCAACCGGTATTGTTTGGCCGACGGGACCTAGAGGAGGCCGACTGTGCGACCAAATCAATCACTGGGACATATGAGGCAGAAGATATTTATATATCTATTGACGGCTAATTTGTCAGAATGCCAGGCTTCTACAAATTCCCTAGGGTTTGGGGGCTAGGCTTAGTCTAGGACAGGGGTAGGCAAAGTTGGCTCTTTTGTGACATGTGGACTTCAACTCCCAGAATTCCTGAGCCAATCATGCTAACTCAGGAATTCTGGGAGTTGAAGTCCGCAAGTCATAGAAGAGCCAACTTGGCCTACCCCTGGTCTAGGATGATCACAGCTTCCCAGCCGAAACCATGGTTAAATCTATCATATGTTGTGAAGTTAAAAAAGATAGCAGTCTTCTGACTGCTATCTGGTGTTCATGAAAATCTTCTGCTTGTTTGTCCTATGGTTCGGAGGAGCTTTTCTGTGCCTGACTTGAATTAACAGCAATTGTAAGTACTTACATCATTACATCATTGCATTGGCAATTCTGTGTTAGCAAAAACTTGAGAAGAGAAGGATTTAGAGGTAGTGATTTCTGACAGTCTCAAAATGGGTGACCAGTGTGGTCAGGCAGTAGGAAAGGCAAGTAGGATGCTTGGCTGCATAGCTAGAGGTATAACAAGCAAGAAGAGGGAGATTGTGATCCCCTTATACAGAGCGCTGGTGAGACCACATTTGGAGTACTGTGTTCAGTTCTGGAGACCTCACCTACAAAAAGATATTGACAAAATTGAACGGGTCCAAAGACGGGCTACAAGAATGGTGGAAGGTCTTAAGTATAAAACATATCAGGAAAGACTAAATGAACTCAATCTGTATAGTCTGGAAGACAGAAGGAAAAGGGGGGACATGATCGAAACATTTAAATATGTCAAAGGGTTAAATAGGGTTCAGGAGGGAAGTGTTTTTAATAGGAAAGTGAACACAAGAACAAGGGGACACAATCTGAGGTTAGTTGGGGGAAAGATCAAGGGCAACATGAGAAAATATTATTTTACTGAAAGAGTAGTAGATCCTTGGAACAAACTTCCAGCAGACGTGGTCGGTAAATCCACAGTAACTGAATTTAAACATGCCTGGGATAAACATATATCCATTGTAAGATAAAATACAGGAAATAGTATAAGGGCAGACTAGATGGACCATGAGGTCTTTTTCTGCCGTCAGACTTCTATGTTTCTATGTTTCTACAAGCATTTTATACCATCCTTCAATCAAATCCCCAAGGCAGTTTACAAGAAGCATTAAAATTAAAATGTAAGTAGAAAAATAAAGTAAAAGGTCCTGAGGTAGGAAAAAACAGCATAAAATAGTTAGCAGTTTAAAATTGGCTCTCAAGCATAAAAGGTCTGTTTTTGGGGGGGTCAATAAGCTGATAAACTATTCCTAAGAATTTTCAAACAACTAAATGGGTTCCCAATCTATTTCCATAGCTAAATAATTGAAAAAGACTTGAAGCTCTATTCCATGACATCTATCCAAATGTGTGAGTGTGTGTTTGCCAATTATACTTTTCAAATGTAATTAAGGAATTAAAGGAGAGGTTTACAGTGATCCCCCGATTATCGCGAGGGTTCCGTTCCAAGACCCCTTGCGATAATCGTAAACTCGCGATGTAGCGGCATGGAAGTAAAAACACCATCTGCGCATGCGCGTCCTGTTTTCCATGGCCGCACATGCGCAGATGGTGGAGTTTGCATGTGGGCGGTGGGGAAGACCCCTTCGGCCGCCCAACAGCTGATCTGCTCTGCATCGCAGCAGCAGCGAGGAGCCAAAGATGGGGTTTCCCCATTGCCCAGGCAACGAGGAAACCCCAAGATCGCTTGCCGCTTGCCCGTTCGCCCGCCCGCCCGGCTGCTCGCTTGCAGCAGTTGAGTCCTGAAGCCAGACGGCAAAGGCGAACTTCCGCGTTTGGCTTCGGGACTCAGCTGGGAAGCGGCGCTGGGGTCTTACTGGCCGCCCACGCAAAGGGGAAACCCCGGCTCCTCGCTGATGCCCGCCGCTCGCCCTCCCGCCAGCAAGAGGGGGAAGACCCAGGGAAGCCGCCCAGCAGCTGATGTGCCCGGGAACGCAAACTCCACCATCTACGCATGCGTGGCCATAGAAAAAAGGGGCGCGCATGCGCAGATGGTGTTTTTACTTCCGGGTGGAAAAATCGCGATATAGCGATTAGCAATGATCGAGAGCGCGAAACTCGGGGGATCACTGTATTCTTTTTTTTCAAACATGGTTTATGTAATGCCCTCCCCAAGGAGGTTTAGCACCAACAGTGAATCACTGCAAAGACTCAAGCAATAGCAGGAGGGCATGGGTCAAAAAAGACAAAATGATGCTTGCCACCATCATCTTGACTTTTTTATTCCACCTCCCACAAATTTCCCTGAAATATTCTTTTATTTGATCTCATACGGTAGCAGTTTGCAAGGAGCAGTTTCAAAAGTTTTTATTGGTTTTCTGCACTTTTCTGCTTTTGTAATTTTAAGATACCTGTATTTTAATTACATCTGGAAGAAAAACAGCACTTCAGTTTTAAAGAGAAATAGCTTGCGAAATAGCTGCCCTGTCCAAAATTCAAGTCGTTGTTTAATTCCTTTGACCTTTCAGAATAAAATCTTTTGAACTCATTGGGACTTTTGTTTTGTGCTATTCAATCCCAATTCTCCCTTTCTCACACCATTTCCAAAATCAGGACACATCCTTCAAAATGTCTTTGCTCTTATTCTTTTCTCTTTTATTAAAAAATGATGGTGTATTAAAACCATATTTTATTCAAAAATGATAGTTCATTTCAATAAGAATGAAATGATTTGCAACAATCCCTGTAATTCTGAGCCAACTCTCATTTTATATTATCATTACAATTTGCAATTTTATCATTTTGTACTATATCATCTTAATAATTTTTATTGCTAGAGAACACCCTTTTAAAAAATGTTGATGGACATTTCTAGAAATGTTTTTCCAACATAATTGAAGAACTTGTTGAACTTGATACCATTGAAAGTTTCAGGGCAAATCTAATGATCACCCATTTCATTTTAGCAGACAGATGCATCTTGTCTAGTCTTTATTCTCCCCTCCTTCACAACAATCCTTATTCAAATCCTGCTCTGGCACTGGTGTATTTTAGTTCACAGGATATTACTGGAGATGATGTAATTTAAGGATTTTTAAATGTTTCTGCTAATAGCTATATGTTTCTCTATGCTATCGTATATATGCTATATATTTCATAGCAGTGATTTACCATAATTTTTGTTTTCTTTCTATGTCATTCAAGATGGGATTAATGATATATATTATAGTTTTTAAAAAGGTGAATTTAGTGAGACAGTCCTTATCCGTGGAAGTGACACAAGTTACTTCTGCAACCAGAAGTGTATTTTCTAATGTCTTCCCCTAGAACAGTGATGGCAAACCTTTTTTTCCCTCGGGTGCTGAAAGTGCAGAAATGGCCCATTTTCACCTTCCCCAGGCACCATTGCCTCCCTTGGAGCCTGGGGAGGGTGAAAATATGCTCTGGTAGCTGAAAATGCCCCACAAACCAAAAATCAGCTGGCTGGCACACACATGTGTGCTGGAGCTGAGCTAGGCAACAGCTCTTGCGCCAGCAGATATGGCTCCGCGTGCTACCTGTGGCATGCGTGCCATAGGCTTGACATCACTGCCCTAGAAGTTTTGTCAATAACAATGCAAACAGTGCCTATGGAGATTCTCAAGCATCCAAATCATGGTTGCCCCGAGTGTGCTTTTTCAAGTGGCAACTGGACTTTCTTTGTCTTTTCCTTGAAGACATTTGGCTCTGGGTGTTTTTGAGCAATATGATATATGCTGTATAATGTATAATGCAATGAGACATGTGCAGATATCTCACACTGGAGAAACAAAACAATGACTTCACAAATACAAGACAAGAAACCATCAGGATAAGATTCAGCAGTCCATCTGCATTTGAAAGACAGCAAAGTCCACATTCTGCATAACAAAGACTATTGGTTTGAGCTCTCTCTCAACAAAGGGGGAAGGATATGACACTGCCTATTTCCTGTTTACAACACAGTCCTTTCAGCATTTTCAAAAGGGTTCAACACCCAATTGCACTATTCAGATGACCCTGAGGGTATAGATAAACCTCCAACTGGACTCAATGACTCTCAGAAAGAGTGCTAATGACTACACGACTGCAAGGAATATAAATCCTTCCATTTCCCACCATTGAGTCAGAAACGAAGAAGCTTCTTGCATGAGAAGCAAAACATCTTCAACGAAAAAAAACCAAAGCAAGTTCAGGTACCTCTTGAAAAAGTGCCTTTGAGACAACAGTGCAAACAGTCTTGGGTATGATGATGATGATGATGATGATGATGATGATGATGATGATGATGATTATTATTATTATTATTATTATTATTATTATTATTTAGATTGTATGCTTCCCTTCTCCAAAGACTCCGAAGGATGTAAGAACAGAGGAATAAAAGGGGCTTAACAAAGGAAAAATGGAGAGGCTATATTCAAAGCTTCTCAAGCAATATTGTCCTGATGCAGCACAATAATAGCTGGCTTCAGGATGGATATTGGAAGGCAGGATCCAGCAACTTGACAGATTCATTTAGTTAGAAGATTAATGCTGCTGCTTCTAGCTCCATGAATATCCACTGCTCTTCTATTTCAATTCAGAAGAAAGATTTATTTGCAAGTTAGCAACTAACAGAGCATACAGAAAGTATTTTCCCTGAGATTCTTTTATGAGAATGACTTCGTACAAAACTATTTAAAAGTGTCAAAACTTTTTTTTTTGTATTGTACAAAAGTACACGCACAAGTGAAGTTTTAGTTATAAAATTATACTCTTTTAGTATGTAAATTACACGGGGTGTGAAGGGAACTGCATGAAAATAGAAGAACAATATAAAGCAAAATTTAAAGAGTAAGAGCTAAAACTCAAATGTAACGTTTTAGGCACTCAACCATATTCTCGCTTTCGAATTCATGACAAGAGACTGCAAAGCCTAGAGCCTCAGTCTCCAAATGTTGAGTTCAACCTTTTAAGTAAAATGTAATATTATTTAACTGATTTATGGTTGTTCAGCAAGTGCATGCTACTTTTCTGTTGACAATGCATTTGCAACCATATTATTTTAAGAAATTGATAAAATTGACAGATAAGTACAAAAGTTCATCATTCCAGTACCAAAAAAAATATATATGTTATTGTAGTTAAATTATAAAACCTCATTGCAAAGCAAAGAAAAAAAGGCAATATATATTATTTTACCTTCTTCCCCAGCCTAAAATAAATTATTTTCATTTTAACTCCCCATAAAACCTAATGTAAAAGGCAAATGAAGACATGCTTAAAATTCTCTTTCAGAGCTCATTTTCACTGTGGAAATGGGGCATTTGCAGGAAATTGCTTCTGCTGTCAAAATGAAGGAGGCAATACCTGTAGCAAGTGGATATACGCCTCTGCTATTTTTAGTTCATTGTTAATAGGTGCCATGTGAGCATCAATAATAGCAGAGCACGGCACCTGAAATTACTCAGGTGCCAAAGATGAGAACCAGCTATATCAAAGTCCAATTGCTTATGCTGTGACTCCTCAGCATTTCTCACTACTGTCTACAGCCCTACAGGGAGCCTTGAAATAAATACCATATCTTCTTTGCTTAGAAAGCGACCAAGTGTGGTGCGTGTGTGTTCCCCTTTCAGTTCTTTTCCTGTTTTCATGTTAGAAAAACAGTCATTGGAAATGATTTTTGCCTATTTTTTTCCCCAACACAATTACTATTTTTGCTCATATTGTGAGATCTAAAATGTAGCCCACTCAGGGAATCAATCAATAGCCAGCTTGCACCGGATGAGTTGAAAGTGAGAACCAAGCCAGATTCGGAAAGGGGGAAATTGTAGCTTAATTTGAATGAAAAATTGAAAAAAAAAAATCAGTCAATATGAAATTCCTATTGATGTGAGAAGTTATGTAGTTTTCAGTTAGAGGCTCCCACGTGACTTTTGAAAGCCCGAGGAACCTTATAAAATTGGTCTTTGCAAGCAGGAATCTATTTTTGATTCCAATTGACTATAATATGTTATTTCCGAGGAACCTTATAAAATTGATCTTTGCAAGCAGGAATCTATTTTTGATTCCAATTGACTGTAATATGTTATTTCTCTAGAAGAGCCTCATGAACATTTAAAAGTACCATTTCACAGCTCCAAATATGTATTCATTTAACCCGTACACTTAATTCAGTCTCAAACGATGATACTTCGGTAGGTATGATCTAGTAGTTTTTAGCATCCTTATTTTTTTTCAGGGTGAGAATTGTTTACATTTAGAATACGAAATATTGACAAAACACCTAAATAATTAAAATACATACACAGTGACACCTTGGTCCTTGAGGTTAATTGGTTCTGGAAGGCATGACAAGTGGGATGGGCTGCTGCCCGGACCGGGGGGAGGGATGCATTGGGGTAGCAAAAATGGAGCTCCAGCCCAGAGCACCCAATTTGCACTGAAATATATTGAAAGGAAATGCAGGGCGTCCTGCATAAGCCATGCCCACAGTGCGCTAGTTTGGTAGCGCTTCACTGGACAAGTGTTAAAAACAGGGATGGGTTCTGTTCTGCCGGGCTCTATGGTATGAGTCTCCCGAAAATTCAAGGGTAAAAATTTCACACACACACTCACACTTGAAAGTTCAAAAGCAATGTTCTTTATCACAAAAGTTCAAAAGAAACTGTTATGTCCACTGTTAAATAAAAAAGAATTGTTTCTAGGCAAATTCCCAATACTTGTTGTTAAGCAGAAATCACCCAAAGCAATGTAAACTGTTTACCTGTTTCCTATTGGTTGTTGTATTTGGCGCCAAGATCAGATAGCTGTCAGCCGCGGCTTGTTGCTGGGCTAAATGTTATAAATAGGACGGCTTCTGGTCTTACGCGTCTTCTGCTGGAAGCGCGGCTGAGTGAAAGTGTTACAGCCGCTTGTTAACCTCCTGCTGTGAATAAAGAAAAGAATAGAAGAAATCGTGTTTTACATTTCTTACAGTGGCGACGAGGGTCTAGCGGTGATTTTTTTTTAACAAAAAATCATAATGTCGACCCCATCGATCATACAACCTCCTGAGTTATTTGACCCCGAGAGGTCAACCTGGACTGCCTATATGGCTAAATTTGAAATATTCCTTGAGGCAGCAGGAATGAAGGATGCCGAAGACGGAAGAAAACGAGCCCTCTTTCTTAACTACTGTGGCTCTCAAATTTTTGATTTGGCGGGCACTTTAACTGATCCTGAGCCCGCTAACTCCGTGCCATGGGACACGCTGAGAGAAAAATTGGCATCTCATTTTAAACCCACGAAGCCTGCGAGGGTTTACAGGCACCAATTCTCCCGTACCTCTCAGGCTGAGGGAGAGTCCATTAACCAATTCGCTACTCGTCTTAGGACGATTTTAGCCAAATGCCAATTCGAGAATCCTGAAGCTCGATTGACTGATGCCATTATTTTTGGCATGCGAAATGTCACAATTAGAAACAAACTTTTGGCAGCGGAAGATTCCACCCTGCAGGACGTGATCAAGGCTGCTCAAACAGCTGAGGTAGCCGAAGCCGCTGCAGCTGACCTCAAATCAAATGACAAGCTGCCTACTGTTTGTAAGATCTCTGACACACATCGCACCCCTGGGAATCGTCCCCACGACTACCACCCTCAAGACCTCGATTCCTATGACGACTACTGCTGTCAAATTCGAGGACCACCAGCGAGACAGCCCCGTCAGCCGTTCCAGCCCTGCGCCGGATGCCGTGGCCAGCACCCGAGATCCAGATGCCCCTTCAAAGATGCCTTCTGCCGCCGCTGCGACAAGCGAGGCCACATTGCCGCCGTCTGCCGGGCCACTCTACCAGATGATCTCTCAGGAAACCAAGAGTTACTACCCTCCTTTTCTTCCCAACGCTATTATCGCCCCTTCAGGCAACAAGGGGCGATAATGCATTGGGGTAGCAAAAATGGAGCTCCAGCCCAGAGCACCCAATTTGCACTGAAATATATTGAAAGGAAATGCAGGGCGTCCTGCATAAGCCACGCCCACAGTGCGCTAGTTTGGTAGCGCTTCACTGGACAAGTGTTAAAAACAGGGATGGGTTCTGTTCTGCCGGGCTCTATGGTATGAGTCTCCCGAAAATTCAAGGGTAAAAATTTCACACACACACTCACACTTGAAAGTTCAAAAGCAATGTTCTTTATCACAAAAGTTCAAAAGAAACAAAGCACCCTTTTTGTATTGCAAAGAGCACTCGTCCCAAAACAACCTTGTAGGCTGTACAATCCCCTTAATCAGTCCTTAAGTACTTAGCTAGCATAATTCTATCAACACTCAGTTTCTTTAGAGCAGAGGTGTCAAACTCAAGGCCCGGGGGCCAGATCTGGCCAGTGGGGTGCTTAGATCTGACCCACAGGCTTGCCCTGCAAACAGTAATGGAGCCACCCATGGTGCCTCTGCCAGTTAAAACAGAGTTCAGAAGGTCCACATGCAGTCCACCTGGGCTCCATTTTTGGCCATGCCGGCTTCCTGCAGCCCTCTGCCAAAAAAATGGAGCTTGGGGAGGTTGCACACAGTACTCCTAGGCTTTATGATTGGCCGCAAAATTTCCTGCAGCCCTCTGCCAGTGAAAATATATACAGGAGGGAAGGGAGATAGAATGGGAATTTCTTCTGTAACCTTGAGTATGTTTTTTTTCTTTTTGGACAAAATAAATAAATAAATGATCGATAGATCAATAGATCGATAGATCAATAGATAGATAGATAGATAGATAGATAGATAGATAGATAGATAGATAGATAGATAGATAGATAGATAGAATCAAAAAATAAGATTGAGAGGCTCTGTGGTGCCTATTAGTTCTAGGACTATGCCATCTTTTATGTTAAACGTGGTTCACTGTCCTTAGGACTACATACCAAGTTGCTCACTTTCAATTATTGACCCACCCAGTATCACGACATGCTTAACAGTATGATGAAGATAAATGTGTTATACAATATAAGTCCCGAGAACATTTAACAGCACAAAACAAAAACATTCTTCTGAGCAATCCTATTGGAAACTTCCAGTTGTCATAACAACCTCAGTTGCAGCTCCTCTCCTATTGCTACAGGAGATTTCATTTACTTATGACACTTCCCAGGAAAACAAAACCCTTTTGAAAAATTAAACATAAGCTCAGTTCAAGGGAAAAAAGGGAAACATGACCTAATGCGTACAGTGACAAACACAAAGAGAGTTCTTTTCATTTCGTGGTGTACTGAAAAACTGTACACATTCATTTCAAGCCTTCAGTCTACAAGACAGTCTTGAGAATAATCTCATTCAGTCAATGAATGGGAGATAGTATGCATTCTCTATTGTCTTTATTAAGATTGTTTTGTTTGTTTGTTTGTTTGTTTGTTTATTTATTTAGTCAAGTACGTATTGGTTGTACACAAACATATAACAATGTTTATCTACATGATTCTAGCAAGACAGAAATTTTAGGACAGAGGATGGAAGGCACACTGGTGCACTTATGCGCGCTCCTTACTGACCTCTTAGGAATTGGGAGAGGGTAAAGTTTTGGGGGTTGGGTGATGATACTACAGAGTCAGGTAGTGAGTTCCATGTATCAACTACTCGGTTACTAAAGTCGTATTTTCTGCAGTCGAGTTTGGAGTGGTTTACTTTAAATTAGTATCTGTTGTGTGCTCATGTGTGGTTGGGGTTGAAACTGGAGTAGTCATTGACAGGAAGGACATTGTGGCAGATGATTTTATAGGCTATGCTTAGGTTGTGTTTAACGTGACATAGTTCTAAGCTTTCTAAACCTGGGATTGTAAGTCTAGTTGCATAGGGTATTCTGATGCAAGTGGAGGAGTGAAGGGCTTTTCTAGTAAAGTATCTCTGGACATTTTCTAGAGTATTTATGTTCAATATGCAGTGTGGGTTCCAGACAGATGAGCAGCATTCAAGGATTGGTCTGGTGAAAATTTTGTATGTTTTGGTTAGTAGTGTGAAATTACCGGAGCAGGATTAACAACTTTTGAAGCCTTTTTGATTATGTTGTTGCAGGAGGCTTTGGTACTTAGGTCATTTGACATGACTATTCCAAGATCTTTTATAAAGTGAGGGTTGTCTGTAAAGTGTTGTTTGTTCAGCTTTTATTTGGTGTTCTGATTCTTTTTGCCAATTTGTAGGACACAGCATTTTTGGTTGAGATTTGGAGTTGCCAGATATTTGACAATTCAGACACAAAGTCAAGGTCTTTTTGGAGATTAGCCGTGTTATTGGTGGTTTTGAAAAGTTTTACATCATTGGCGAAGAGAATACAGTTGCTTGTAATGTAATCATAAACAGCAATAAAGACTTTCTAAAATGAAAGTTCAGACCAGGTAAGTGGTATGTTTTATATTTGAAACATTGTGAATTTGAAAGATCTGGCATACTTCTTCATAGCACAATAGACAGATATAAACCATAGTTTAAGCTGATAATAAAGAATAGTATATTGTTCCAAGAACACACAATATGTGTGATATTGATGTGATATCCATTAATCACTTATTTTATTTAACTTTGTGAAAACAATAAAAATATCTACACCAGAGATAAATAATCTGCAACTAAATTTAAGCAAATCCAATTTGGAGGGTTTTAATTGCCCATTGATGATAATGTACCATCAAGTTGATTCTTAATAACTACATACATTTTCTTTAATAGTATCTATCCCAGCCAGCTCTTTGTAGAAAATGAGCAGCTGAGCTCAAAAGAAAGGTGAAATGTATCAAAAGTCATAAAACTCTTTGTGCCCACAAGAGATTGTAAATCCAGCCCATGTTCAATGCCTCTCTTTCCTCTATTTTCTTTAATAGTCAATTGGACAGATTTTTGTAGAGAGCTTAAGCTTGCTTTTTATACTCATTTGAATTCCCTGAATCTCCTGTTTTCCTTAGTACATGACATTCTTTCAGATCTCCCAAGATGGCAGACTCTTCAACCATCCTCTTTCTGGTTATCCTCTCCTCTTTCTCTCCTTTCATCTTTCCCAGCATTACAGAACTATCCAGCAAGTAGATCTTTCCATAATGTGCCCAATATCTATCTGATAATTGAGCCTAGTCATTTATTATAGGCAGCGAAGGGCAGCTGGCTGAATTGAGGGTGGGGGGTGGAATGACATCTGGATAGTGGAAAAGGAGCTGCACACACAGCTCCAGCTGACCAGCAGCCGGGCGCACACATCCTCATGGAAGATTTTGCTTCTTGTGCATGCTGTCTAACCTACATTTTTCCATTTTGTCAAGTAGCATGTTATGGTCTATTTTACTTGGACTTACTGAAGTCCAAGTAAATTATACTGACAGCATTCCTCTGGTCCACTAAAAGTCTAGATCATAAGTATCTTTTGGGGCTCCATTATAATGCTTAGCAACCATTCATAAATCAAGGACTGCTTGTATGCTGTAAATCTATAGATGTGATTCTCACATTAAGAAAAACATTTTCAAATTAAGTAAACTTGCATCTACAGGGTGCGTTCCAAAAGTAATGCAATTATTATTTTTTAAGTAATTTATTGAACAGATTTGCACAAACATTTAAAATTCTTCAAAGTACTGTCCTTGGGCCTTTACACATTTTTTTCTAGTGACTCTGCCATGACCGGTACACACCCTGGAAGGCGTCTTCAGGGACTTCTCGCAAGATCTTCGTCACGGCTGATTGGATCTCTTCTATGGATGAAAAATGGGTTCCTTTCAGGGCTGGGAACAAAAATAAGTCTGCTGGGGTGATGTCAGGACTATACGGGGTGTGGGGCAGCATTAGCACCTGGTGTTTGGCCAGGAATTCGTGGACTCGTAGCACGTTGTGGCAAGGCACGTTTTGCATCCATAGAAGAGATCCAATCAGCCACAACGAAGGCCTTGCAAGAGGTCTCCGAAGACACATTCCAGGGCACATACCGGTCATGGCAGAGTCGCTGGAAAAAATGTGTAGAGGCCCAAGGACAGTACTTTGAAGAATTTTAAATATTTGTGCAAATCTGTTCAATAAATTACTTTTTTAAAAAAAAATGCATTACTTTTGGAATGCACCCTGCAGTTGATGGAAAGTTTTCAAGAAATGCTAGGATTCTGTTCTAAGTAGATTGGAAAATTGAAAAACATGCCAGAAGGTAGTAATGGGAAACAAATTCCATAATGGCAGACTACTTGTGATAACTGTCAGACACCACGCAATTGTGAGACAAAATTGCAATCAATCAAAAACTAACACTCATACTTTTTCCCAGTCTCACACAATGCATATTTTCTAATATTATCCTGCATCTGTTTATTTCACCCATACAACCTGGTCAGAAACCTAAAGGATGCAAAAAATGTTACCAGATAGAAATTTTCTTTATCTATTCAATAAAGCACTTTATATCCAGCAGAAGATGCCAAATCCTGACACCTGTGTGAATGCCATATTAAGGTCCTTTTTAGTTGAAAAGAAACATTTTTTTTCTTTTCTTTTCAATAATTTTTGAGGTAGACAATGTAGTAAATATTCTCTTTAAATTACTGTTGAATCATGGCAATAGAAAAGAACAGTACGGAATTGACTCCATGTAATCTTGAAAATCTTTGCCCTTTTGAACTAAATGGATGTTGAACAGGATATGAACTACTAGAACATACACAAGAGAGATGCAGTTGTCAAAGTATGCGGCTCCCTTTTTTTTCACACATCTAGCAATGCACATTTCAGATCCCAAAGGGGACAAATGTAGTATTC
Organism: Erythrolamprus reginae; assembly: GCF_031021105.1. Lineage (NCBI taxonomy): Eukaryota > Metazoa > Chordata > Lepidosauria > Squamata > Dipsadidae > Erythrolamprus > Erythrolamprus reginae. The sequence goes on from NC_091950.1 coordinate 50,875,023, forward strand.
TGTACAATGTACAAGGCTTAGTAAATAGAACAATGTGGCAGCAATATTATTCAAGAAACATAAGAAATGGATATGATGTTTTTCTTCTTTTTTAAAAAAATATCTTGTATTTCTCCAGTACAGGTATCCTTTCTATTCTTTCAAACTCAATATAATGTTAGAAAGCAATTACGGAAAGCTTAAGACTCTATGTAGCTGCCTGCCCATACGTGGATAATTTTCTGAAAAATTGAATAGAATGGGGTTTGGTGTGTGGGGAAGGTGAAACTAACAAAAGAACGATCAAGTTAAAAATGAGCTAGATCTAACTCTGGGCTGCAGAGAAAAATGTTCTCCAAAAATTATCCAATGTAGTCCACAAAAGAAGCAAATTCATGGCCCAGAGCAGAACTATTATTTAGCTTTGGGAAGAATCCTAGAAGCTGTGCTCTGCATGCTTTTCCTACTTTGTTGTTAATAAAAATGCTAATGATGCACTGACATTTAACAATATATAGGAATTAATGGCCCACACAAATCTCACTGTGGGTGTAATATTGATCATGTAGAGATATTTCAGAGGACTGATAGAATCTGATAAAAACCCAACACAACTGGATATGTGGAGGCAACAAAAATTCTATGCCTGTCCCCCCTCTCCACACAATACAAATTAAATTTGCCCTGGAGCACTTGAACATTGGGCAGATAACAATGGCAGGCACACATACATCTTCTATTGTCCCAAATATTTCACTGTGTGTGGTCTTTCCATGGTACTCATGAAAACACACCAATTAAGAATTCTCTGTTGCAGTGATGGATCTGGATTATTTATTTTTATTTTATTTATTTTGTCAAACAATTATAGGGTGATAATTTGTACAAATTAAACATTAGATAAGTAATGATAAAAAGTAACAAAAGAAGACAATAGGACAAGGATGGTAGGCACAGTGGTGCGCTTATGCACGCCCCTTACAGACCTCTTAGAAAGGGGGAGAGGTCAATTGTAGATAGTCTAAGGTTAAAGGTTTCGGGGTTAGGAGTAGAAACCACAGAATCAGATAGTGCATTCCAGGTCGTTGATTACTCTGTTGCTGAAGTCGTATTTTTTGCAGTCAAGTTTGGAGCGGTTGACATTTAGTTTAAATCGATTTCATGCTCGTGTGTTGTTGCAGTTGAAGGTGAAGTAGTCGTTAACAGGTAGGACATTTTGGTATATGATTTTATGAACTATAATTAAGTCAGAACGGAGACGACGGAGTTGTAAGTTGTCTAAACCAAGAATTTCACGTCTGATGGAGTAAGGTATTTTGTTGTGAGAAGAGGAGTGAAGGACTCTTCTTGTGAAATATTTCTGGACTCTCTCAATTGTGTTGATGTCAGATATGCAATGTGAGTTCCATACAGGTGAGCTGTATTCTAGGATTGGCCTGACAAATGTTTTGTAAGCTCTTGTTAGCAGTTCAAAATTACCAGAGAAGAAGCTGCGAAAGATTAAGTTAACAATTCTTAAAGCCTTTTTGGCAATGTTGTTGCAGTGGGCTCTAGGACTTAGGTCATTGGATATGAGTACTCCAAGGTCTTTGACAGATTGAGGGTTATCAATAAGTTCAATTCCTCCAAGTTTATATTTAGTATTCTGATTCTTTTTACCAATGTGTAAGACAGAGCATTTAGTGGTGGAGATTTGAAGTTGCCAACTCTTAATAAACCAAGACTAGGTATGCATGTCCCTTACTTCCTCAACAACATCCATCTAGTCTTGGTTTATTAAGAGTTGGTTTTGAGTAGTGATGGATTGGAAGTTAGGATGGTTGTGGGCGATGGTGGTTTGAAGGTAATGGTTAATGAGGGGTTGATCTTGATTGAAGGTAGATTGGAGGTTGGGGTGGTTTTGGTTGATGATGGTTTGGGAGTTGATTGGAGGATTGCGTAACTTGGTTTTGATGCAGCTGGCATGGTAGTCTTTGAGTCTTTTAATTATGTATTAAAACTAATTTTGTTTGAGTTGCTGGATCCTGTTAGATTTGTATTTTTTTTCTAATAGAATGGACAGCATTAGTAAGAAATGTCACATCAGGTGATGTTCTCTGTTATCTGATTTTTTAAAAAATGACACAGCAGGATAACTGCTTCAGAAATTAGTACGAATTGATTCACATCACCTTAGATAAGCTCACAGTTCAAAAAGTGGAAATATATCATGTGTTTGTCTGGATCAATACAAGCCCACATTTCTCTACATCCTGGAGGGAAAATGCATGTATGCAATGAAACTATTTAATTATATATCTAATTAATAGGATGCAGATTCACAATTGATCTAAACAGCTAGATACTTCTAACTATGGGTGGAATGGAACAGTTAGACTAGGAGTACAATAGAGCCGAAGTGGTGCAGCAGGTAGAGTGCAGTACTGCAGGCCACTAAAGCTGACTGCTAGATCTGTAGGTCAGAGGTTCAAATCTCATTACTGGCTCAAGGTTGACTCAGCCTTCCATCCTTCTGAGGTGGGTAAAATGAGGACCCAGATTGTGGAGGCAATATGCTGGCTCTGTTAAAAAGTGGTATTGGTAACAGGTTGTAAGCCACCCTGAGTCTAAGGAGGAGGGCGGCATAAAAAATCAAATGAATGAATGGTTGGTTGATTGATTGATTGATTGAATGAATGACTGAATGAATGAATGAATGAATGAATAATCAATAACCATTCTGCTATTTAGCATAAATAAAAGAAAAATGGGAATATTGCTTTACTAGTGACAGGTCATATTCTAATCTGATACATTATGCTTTTGTCATATTAAGGCAGAAAATGTGGCACATGGCAAAGTCTCCCCCACCCAAAAAAGGGTCTAAAACAGTGATTCTCAACTTTTCTAATGCCTCGACCCCTTAATACAGTTCCTCATGTTGGGGTGACCCCCAACTATAAGTCTAGTGCCAATTCCTATATCTTGTAAACCATCCTGAGTCCTTGAGAGGGGTGGCGTATAAATCCAATTACCGTAATAAATAAATGATAAATAAATCCCCCCCAAGAGAGAATTGACTGGCAGGAAGATCAGAGGGACACCGCCACTGTAAATGCCTGATTGGTCGGATTGTAAAAATATGTTCCAAGGCTCCAGAATGGAAGCTTTAGTTCCTAACACCATGGGAAATTTGTATTTTCCCATGGTCTTAGGCAACCCCTGTGAAATGTTTGAGAACGACTGATCTAAAGAAGAATGATTATTCAGTGCTGCTGCGCATCTACATGCTTTTGAAGCAGAAAGCAAGCTTTTGGATATATTGAGCACAGACCACTATTCAAACCCCTGTAATTCTAATGTAAAGAGCTGCAACGTAGTGTAAGATCAACAATTGTAAGCTTTGCTAAAGACAAAGGTGTAGATTATCAAGCTCAAAACTTAAGTCATAACCAGAAATGGAGTGAAAAGATCCATCATCTGAAACATTTTTGGATGACCACTCAAGCAATTTTTGTTTGACCAAAACAGAGAGCCTCAGCCAAAGGCCCTCGAAACAAAAGAAGGCACAGAGCAAAAGAAGTCAAGGACCCTCAAGCTCTGTGGTAAAAGAAAATATTGAAGCCAAACTCAAGTTCTCACTGTGAGAATTTGAGTTTGGCTTCTTAATGAACTTACATTCCAAATGTTCGACCTCATGACCCTGAGTGCTTCTCATACTACCAAGCTCAAAGGTACCCCTGAGTCAGAAGGAAGAAGATTGAATGGTTTGCACAAAATCCAGAAGTCAAGTGGAAAGATGCAGGGGTGGGCTACTCCCCGGACACGGGGGAACAAAGTGGGGTAGTGAAAATGGAGCTCAACCGCAGAGCACCCAATTTGCACTGAAAGATGTTGAAAGAAAATACAGGGCATCCTACATAAGCCACGCCCACAGTGTGGTAGTAAAAAGTTTGGTAGTCCTTCACTGGAAAGATGGACCTGGAATGCTTAGCAAATGATGATCTTGTCCCTGAAGTATATACAGTATATCCTGAGGGGGGAAAATATTTTACTTGTACAAGATCTGCCTTTGGACATTATGGGCAACATAGAAATGAAATGCCATATCAAATAAGAGCTACTCTCCCTTGGGAAAGCCTTATTTAGTATAGCTGTGAAATGCTACTAAAAAACCTGCCTCTTTGCGTCAAAGTACTCGGATTGTGAGCCAGTTTAAAAGCATTTCATAATACGCATGCTAATTTGATTTGGTATACTGTTGAATAAAATATAGCCTCCCCGTTCTATTTATAGGTTGGAAAATTAGGGGAAATGCACTTGAAGGTGATGAGAAAATCTCCACTGTATTTCCAAATAATTTTATCAACCAGGCCACTTTTTGATCCTCCACAATGCCCTCAGTGTATGTAAAAACATCAGCGACTCAAAATAAATAAACAAGTTTAAATAAGCAATATTAATTAGTTATCACAAAGTATCAGAAAATATGCTTCAAAATTACTCTCTCTTGGGAAAGGAGGCAATGAGATCAACAGTAAGTTATCAAACACTATCAGAATTTTTTTTTAATTCAGCAATTCAGCCCAATATAAATGAGCTTGTCAAAGCGTGAGTTCAAGTCCTTAACTTTATCCATGTTGGCAGCCAGCAGATGCCTGTATCTTGGGATGTAATATAACAATAGAATAGAATAGAATAGAATTTTTATTGGCCAAGTGTGATTGGACACACAAGGAATTTGTCTTGGTGCTTATGCTCTCAACGTACATAAAATAAAATATACATTTGTCAAGAATCATGTGATACAACACTTAATGATTGTCATAGGGGTCAAATAAGCAATGAAGAAGCAATATTAATAAAAATCTTAGGATATACGCAACAAGTTACAGTCATACAGTCAACATGGGAGGAAATGGGTGATAGGAATGATGAGAAAAACTAGTAGAATAGAAGTGCAGATTTAGTAGAAAGTCTGACAGTTTTGAGGGAATTATTTGTTTAGTAGAGTGATGGCGTTCGGGAAAAAACTGTTCTTGTGTCTAGTTGTCTTGGTGTGCAGTACTCTGTAGTGACGTTTTGAGGGTAGGAGTTGAAACAATTTGTGTCCAGGATGCGAGGGGTCAGTAAATATTTTACCCGCCCTCTTTTTGACTCGTGCAGTATACAGGTCCTCAATGGAAGGCAGATTGGCAGCAATTGTTTTTTCTGCAATTCTGATTATCCTCTGAAGTCTGTGTCGGTCCTGTTGGGTTGCAGCACCAAACCAGACAGTTATAGAGGTGCAGATGACAGACTCAATGATTCCTCTGTAGAACTGAATCAGCAGCTCCTTGGGCTGAGTGAGAAGTGAGAAGAACACTCATATGCACAATATAGAGCCGTGATGGCGAAACTTTTTTTGCTTGGGTGGCAAAAGGGCACATGTGCGATATAATGTGCATATACGCCCACACCCTTAATGCAATGCCCTCGCCCATGAATGCACCCACAACCCCCGATCCCCATGCTGCCACCCAACCTGCGTGCAGGCCTCACTGAAGCCTCCAGACATCCGGTAGGCCGGTTGGGTCTGGTTTTTTGCCATAAAGGTGCCGGAGGCCTTTCTAAAACATGGGGAGGGTGCTTTAGAAGGCTAAAAACCAGCTGTGAGCTGGAGCTGACATAGGGCCAAGCCTCGCATGCCCTCAGATATGGCTCCATGTGCCACCTGTGGCACCCATGCCATAGATTCACCATCATGGATATAGAGGTTTATTCTGAACACTGTAAGTTGAAAGGACATAAAGGCACGATGTGGGTCTCCATTGATGGAATCAAAAGATGATTTAAAGATAGCTCAGTATGTCTTCATATGAAGACTTCAGCAAACTTGCTAGTACAAGTGGTTTCTGCGATATTATGATCTATAGACATTGGCTACCAATTATCACATTCAAAGCTTTTCCCCAATCCTTGTTTTTAAGCCTAAAACTTATTTTTTTTACTTACTTGAAAAATAAGTGTGAGATTGACAACATCTTCCCTATCTCCTTCAAGAATCTTACCCTACAGGAAGTACGAGCAAGGTGGCCTTGAGAGTATATAAATTCAGATCATTCACAAACTTGATTTTAAACTGACTATTTACATTAAGAAACTTTTTGGATTAAGAGAAAACATCTAGAGAAAAGCCTTCATACTGGTAAATATAAATGGGTAGAAAATACTTTTTGATTCAATGTATAGTTCATCCATTCATCCACTAAATCTAGGCAGTATTATAATTATCTAACATCTATTTTATAAAATATTTCTAAATTTTTGCTCTAGACCAGATGGGTTCCACTTACCTTCACCACCGGTTCGCATCGCAATGTTTTGCATGTGCGCGGCCCCTCATTCAATTTCACTTCCGCACATGCTCAGAAGGTGGATTCAGCCCGAAACACAGCTGAGGAGCTGATCAGCTGTGCTTCGAGCGAAGAAATAAAGGTCAGTATCAACCCAAGAGCTGACAAGAGGGCTTTTTTGCCAAGCAGAGAACAAACAGAAGCCAATCAAACACAAGAAATGTCACCGAAAATTCAGGGGGGGAAATGGCGGCACGCAAAGACCAGCACCAACAGAACCAGATCCATGATAACAATCTTACACCACTAGTGAGTCACTAATGGTTCAGGCGATCTGGTCTGAACTAGGAGGAACCCACCCCTGGACCTCAGAACAAAACTCTTGGTTGAAGTCAATAAAAATTCAGGAGTGGTATGCTCTATTCCAAATTATAACCTTGAATTACAAATGAAAAATACTGCATATAAAAATAACAGATAATGATCACAACACAAAAGACTGCCATTAAATGTTTGTTTTTCTGACTAGTACAGAATGTGCAGCAATCCAACAATGTAGTCAACAGGTAATTATTTCCCATGTAATCAACTTTGACTCCTGCTCATTTCTGAACAAAGCTAGTGCTATGCCCTAGTAGCTTTTAAATCACTGACAGATCAGTACACTCTTAGGATGCTGTTGTGATTCAGTCAGGCCTACATCCTCACTCTGATCATTTTTCTTTCAGTCTGCCAGAGGTATTCCCAGGAAATGTAACCCTAGGAATATAGTATCTTCAATTCTGATGATTGGACTACTCAACTGAGATGAGTTGACTCTTTTCTCAAGAGTTGTATTTTCATCCAAGATGGTACTTTATGACTATATTAATATGGGGATGCTTTGGGATTCCCATCCCTCAACTTTTTTATTTATTCGAATCATATATTCAAAAATATAGATCATTTTTCTTCATTACTTTTCTGCTTTATTTTCTGCATGAAGCACAAATCCCAGTAAGGGTATGGCTAGCTGATGAGGCCAGAACAAGGCCAAAATAGTGCTATCCTAGTCTCCCTTAATTTTAAAAATTCAGCAAAAACATGTGATACACACACACACACACACACACACACACACACACACACACACACATATATATATATATATATATATATATATATATATATATATTATATATATATATTTGTTTTCGTAGATTTTCACGGGTACAGGTATGACGGTCTTGGTATATTCGGGTTTCTTCCCGTGTAGGATTTGGAAATTTCTGGCGACGTTTCGATGAGGTCTCACTCGTCATCTTCAGGCTGGTGTTTCTGTCCTTGTTCTCAGGCGAACACTGCGAGACCTGAGCTGCATTCCTTCTATAAATACTGGTGGCTGGATGTGGTTTGATGGCTCAGCAATTGCCTGCTGTGTAGAAACTTCCTGGTGAGTCAGTGGGGTAACAATTGGGGTCGTTGATGTAGCTGAGGTACCATGCTGATTAGTTAATGGTTGTAGATTGGGCGTGATATCCTGAGTAGTTGGAACTTGCAGGCTGCTTGATTGCTTTACAATGTGTGTTCTGAGTTTGGTTTCTATGGCTGGGATATGTTTGAGGGCTGGTTTCCAGATGTCTGGTAAGCGAGAGGTATCCCGCTTGTTCATATTTTGGGGATGTTTTTCTATCTCGATTGCTTCCATGATTATTCTTTTGCTGTAGTGTTCTGTTTTGGAAATTAATTTGGTACTGTCAAAATCAATTTCATGTCCTGTAGTTTTGAAGTGTTGGAAAAGGGAGGAGGTTTTTTCTTTTTTCTTTAATGCATTCTTATGTTCTGCAACACGTGCATTTACTCTCCTGTTCGTTTGTCCAATATATGTGGCTGGGCAGATTTTTCACGGTATTTGATAAACTCCCTGGTTTTCTAGTTGGATATTGTCTTTCGGGTTTCTTAGGATGTTGGCTATTTTTTTATCTGTACCAAAGGCTGTCTTGATGTTGTGTTTGCGGAGAATTTTACTGATTTTATCTGTGGTGCCTTTGATGTAAGAGAGGAGGGCGGTGCCATTGTCCTGTTCTGTGTCTTGGTTCTTGGGGGGTGTCTCTTTTTGGATTAAGTTGTTGATTGCCTCTCTTTGGAATCCATTGGAAATTAATACATTTGTGAGACTGTGTAATTCAGGTTCCAGGTGGTCTTTGTCGGCTAGGCGTTTGGTTCTGGAAATGAGGGTCTTGGCTACGGAATTGATCTGTGCGGGGTGGTGGTGGGATTTCAACATCTCAACAGCCTACACCCCAAAACACAATTCACCATGGAAATAGAAACCAACAACAAACTTCCCTTCCTGGATGTCCTAATCTACAAAAAACCCGATGGCTCCCTAGGACACACCGTCTACCAGAAGAAGACACACACCAACCGCTACTTGAACACAAAATCCCACCACCACCCCGCATATATATATTTGTTTTCGTAGATTTTCACAGGTACAGGTATGATGGTCTTGGCATATTTGGGTTTCTTCCCGTGTAGGATTGGATCTCTTCTATAAAACGGGTTCCTTTCAGGGCTGCCTTAATCTGAGGGAACAAAAAGAAGTCTGCTGGGGCGACGTCAGGACTATAGGGGTGGGTGGGGAAGTGTTGGTACCTGGTGTTTGGCCAGGAACTCATGGACACATAGCGTGTTGTGGCAAGGCGTGTTTTTCGTTCATAGAAGAGATCCAATCAGCCATGACGAAGACCTTGCAAGAGGTCCCTGAAGACGCCTTCCAAGGCATGTACCGGTTATGGCAGAGTCACTGGAAAAAATGTGTAGAGGCCCAAGGCCAGTACTTTTAGAACACACCCTGTATAAAACAAGAAAATGTCTACTGTTCTGACAGCAGCAGATTGTTAATATAATGAATATATTTCTCATTCTGGATAAGAAATGGATCACTTTTCTTATCCAGAGTGATCCACCTCCAATAAAAATACAAAACAAGAACATTACTTTTCCTATCTGAGTTGCAGTATAAATTGCAGAAAGGTTTCTAATGAAGAGCCCTTCACTCCTCCACTCGAAACAGAATACCCTACGAAAATAGACTAACTATCCTGGGTCTAGAAAGCTTAGAACTGCGGCGCCTAAAACACGATTTAAGTATTGCCCACAAGATCATATGCTGCAACGTCCTTCCGGTCAACGACTACTTCAGCTTCAACCGCAACAACACAAGAGCACTCAACAAATTCAAACTTAATATTAACCGCTCCAAACTTGACTGTAAAAAATATGACTTTAACAATCGAGTTGCCGAAGCGTGGAACTCATTGCCGGACTCAATAGTGTCAACTCCCAACCCCCAACACTTCTCCCTTAGACTCTCCACGATTGACCTCTCCAGGTTCCTAAGAGGCCAGTAAGGGGCGTATATAAGTGCACTGATGTGCCTATCATCCCCTGTCCAATTGTCTTCCCTTATCTTATATATCATATATATTCTCTCCCTCCCATCTACTTCTCTTCTTCTTTACTTTCTATCTTTATATATATTACTTAATGTCTATTCTCTTCCATATGTATTGTATATTGGACAAAGAAATAAATAAAACTAATAACAATCAACTTAGCTAGATATCCAACACCCATTTCTGAAGATCCATTCAGAATTCATATAATTCATCTTTTTCATTTCCTCTGCTTCAATACAAAATTGTTAGTAATAGGTTGGTTTCAAAAGTCTTTATATTAAGAAAAACCTTTTCCCTTAATGAGGCATTAATAAAACCCGATCATCTTCAAGAGCTGAATTTGGACAGGATAAATTACATTTGAACATTGTCATGACCAATAGTGGGTTGGATGGAGGATGTAGCACCGGTAGTGAAAGTTGTGCTGCATGTGCAGCTTCTCTTCTCTTGTGTATGCATGCATGTGTCCCAGCATGTTTTTGCTTCCGTGCATGCATGGGAAACAAAATCTTGCAAGGGAATGAGCGAGATTTTGGTGATTTTTTTTTGCTTCTGCAGATGTGCAGAAACAAAAAAAAATGCTGAAATCTCATACACGTCTACGTTCCCTTGAGAAATGTTGCTTCTTGCACATGCAAAAATTTGCGGGGACATGCGTGCATGCACGCAAGAGAAGACAAGCTGCGTGTGCAGTGCACCAGTAGCAGCGAAAATGGGAATCCACCCCGATCATGACCACCACCAACTAAGTTTATTTATTTATTTATTTATTTATTTATTTATTCATTCATTCATTCATTCATTCATTCATTCATTCATTCATTCATTCATTCATTCATTTATTGGATTTGTATGCCGCCCTTCTCCGAGGACTCGGGGTGGCTAACAACAGTGATAAAAAACAGCATGTAACAATCCAATACTAAAACAACTAAAAACCCTTATTATAAAACCAAACATACATACAAACATACCATGCATAAATTGTAGAAGCCTCGGGGGAAAGAATATCTCAGTTCCCCCATGCCTGATGGCAGAGGTGGGTTTTAAGGAGCTTACAAAAGGCAAGGAGGGTGGGGGCTATTCTAATCTCTGGGGGGAGTTGGTTCCAGAGGGCTGGAGCCGCCACAGAGAAGGCTCTTCCCCTGGTTCCCGCCAAACGACATTGTTTAGTTGACAGACTCGGAGAAGGCCCACTCTGTGGGACCTAACCGGTCACTGGGATTTGTGCGGCAGAAGGCGGTCCCTGAGATAATCTGGTCCGGTGCCATGAAGGGCTTTATAGGTCATAACCAACACTTTGAATTGTGACCGGAAACTGATCGGCAACCAATGCAGACTGCGGAGTGTTGGTGTGACATGGGCATATTTAGGGAAGCCCATGATTGCTTTCGCAGCTGCATTCTGCACGATCTGAAGTTTCCGAACACTTTTCAAAGGTTTTTATTTTAGATATTTTGTATTCCATGCCTGCTCATATTTTCATATGTTAACATTTAGCAAACCTAGAAAAGATTGATCTGAGGAAGGCATACTATCCAACTGTTAAGTAGCTTTGTCATAGAGGAGACAGAAACATATTTTGCCTGGATTGTGCACTGATGTATATTTTGCTGTAGTAAACAGTAATTAGTTTTCTGAGAAGAACATGTTTCCCTGAAGGATTTGACTGAATCTAGTAATTCACAGCTCAGAAATTAAAGAAGAGTTTTGAACTAGAAGAGACAGAAGTAAATGATGTCAAAGGGTATTCCCATATACTACATGTGGACTACACAACTCGACCAGGGTAAAGAAATAGACGCAATTTACATAGACGTCTGCAAAGCCTTTGATTCAGTAGTAAACTACTTTTAAAACTCAAATCTTATGGCATTTCCAGATCCCTGTATAAATGGATAGCTGCGTTCCTATCAAACCCTGAACCTTTAACAGCAGTGTTCCCCCCAAGGCAGCATTTTAGGACTAACACTCTTTATACTTTACATAAATGACCTTTGCAATCATATCATAAGCAACTCCATTCTCTTTGCTGATGATGCAAAACTATTCAACAGCACTGACAATGCTGCTGCCCTACAAAGAGACCTTGACTAGGTGTCAGAATGGTCAAACAATTGACAACTCCAAATATCAACCAACAAATACTCTTTACGCATTGGGGGTGGGGGAATCAGAACATCAAATACAAACTAAGAAGATGCGATCTCATAAACGACCCTCATTCTGTCAAGGACCTTAGAGTATTCATCTCAAATGATCTAAGTGCCAGAGCTCACTGTAACAGAGTTGTTAACCTAATCTTGCGAAGCTTCTTTTCCGGTAATATTGTATTGCAAACTGGGGCATACAAATGTTTGCCAGACTAATTTGCAAATATAGCTCATCTGCCTGGAACTCACACTATATATCAGACATTAATACAATTGAGTGAATCCAGAGATATTTCATGAGAAGAGTACTCCACTCCTCTACTCACAACAGAATCCTTTATGCCACCAGGTAGAAATTTTGGGACTAAACAACTTAGAGCTATGCTGATATCGATCTGACTTAAGCGTACTACCCAAAATTATCCGCTACAATGTCCTACCTGTCAATGACTACTTCAGCTTCAGTCACAACCTCCTAATCCACAAATTAGAAAAAAACGGGGTAGGTTACAACACATGCAGATGGATAAACAATTGGCTGTCCAACCGCACGCAACGAGTTGTCCTCAATGATTCCAAATCCACATTGAAGAAGGTAGGCAGTGGGGTACCATAGGGTTCTGTCCTGGGCCCTGTACTCTTCAATATTTTCAGCAATGACCTGGATGAGGGAGTAGAAGGGGAACTAATCAAATTCGCAGATGACACCAAACTGGCAGGGGTAGCCACCACCCTAGAGGACAGGGTCAAAATACAGAAAGATCTAGACAGATTAACACTATGGGCCCACACTAACAACATGATGTTCAACGTCGACAAGAGCAAAGTCCTTCACCTTGGTAAAAAAAAAACTAGACACACATACAGCCTGGGAGAAACCCCACTTAGCAGTAGTGACTGCGAAAGAGATCTTGGAGTCTTGGTGGATAATCAACTAAACATGAGCCAACAATGTGTAGCAGCGGCCAAAAAAGCCAACACTATCCTAAGCTGCATCAACAGGGGGATACACTCCAAGACCAGGGAAGTATTAATACCACTCTACCAAGCCCCGGTCAGACCACATCTGGAGTACTACATCCAGCTCTGGTCACCACACTTCAAAAGAGACATTGAAACTCTGGAGAAGGTGCAGAAAAGAGCAACCAAATGATTAGGGGACTTGAAACCAAGACTTACGAAGAGAGATTGCGGGAACTGGGCATGGATAGCCTAGAGAAAAGGAGGGACAGAGGGGACATGATAGCTGTATACAGATATATGAGGGGTTGTCACAGAGAGGAGGGGGCCACTCTATTCTCCAGAGCACCAGAGGTCCGGATAAGGAACAATGGCTGGAAGCTGACCAAGGAGAGATTCAACCTAGAAGTAAGGAAGAACTTCGTGACGGTCAGAGCGATCAACCAGTGGAACAACCCACATCTGGACACTTTCAAAAGGAGATTGGACTGCCATTTGGCTGGGGTGCTTTAGGATTCCTGCTCAGGCAGGGGGTTGGACTTGATGACCTGCATGGTCCCTTTCAACTCTAACAATAAAATAAATAAATAAATAAAACAATAACACAATAGCACACAATAGATACAAACTTAAGGCAAACCACTCCAAACTCAATTGCAGAAAATAAATAAAGAGGTAAGAGACTATCTAAACCTCTTTCAGATTCATCACCATGCCACAACAGATCCAGCTTTTAGTTTTTGAGTCTCAAAGAAGCATGTTGACATGAATAATAAAGCAACTGTCACACATAGTCATACAAATTAATTTTCAGATATATTCAATTTCACAGCAGCTGATGTCACTAAAATATGTGAACCAGTTCATGGTATTAAAGGGCATTTTTCAATTACTGGTATCTTAAAATGAGAAGGGTTTTAAATGTGTTAGTAGCTTAGTTACAGTAGCTTTATGAACCTCGGAGAAGCGGTGATGCTGCCCAAATAATGAATCATTCTTTAACCAGGTTTTTCAGAGGAGAAGAAATAGAAACAGTTTGTTAAACCTCCTAAAGTATTTTAATTTGCCTACTTGGGGATTTGCAAACACTTCCACACATTTTTTTGAGGATGGGGATAATAAAGAGGAATTTTGGATTTTCTTGCCCAATACAATCTTAACAAATTTTGTGAAAATCTTAAAAATGGAAGGCCCTTGTTCTTTTAACATATTTGACTCAGCTACTGACACAATTCACTATTGGTTTGCTTCCAAAGACGGGCTACAAAAATGGCCTTAAGCATAAAACATATCAGGAAAGACTTAATGAACTCAATCTGTATAGTCTGGAGGACAGAAGGAAAAGGGGAGACATGATTGAAACATTTAAATATGTTAAAGGGTTAAATAAAGTTCATGAGGGAAGTGTTTTCAATAGGAAAGTGAACACAAGAAAAAGGGGGCACAATCTGAGGTCAGTTGGGGTAAAGATCAGAAGCAGCATGAGGAAATATTATTTTACTGAAAGAGTAGTAGATGCTTGGAACAAACTTCCAGAAGACGTGGTTGGTAAATCCACAATATCTGAACATGCCTGGGATAAACATATATCCATCCTAAGATAAAATACACAAAATAGTGTAAGGGCAGATTAAAGGGACCAGGGAGTCTTTTTCTGCCCTCAATCTTCTATGTTTCTATGTTGTATCCCCAGGCTCAAGGTTGACTCAACTTTCCATCCTTCCAAGGTGGGTAAATTGAGGACCCAGATTGTTGGGGGCAATATGCTGACTCTGTAAACCACTTAGAGAGGGCTGTGAAGCACTGTGAAGCAGTATATAAGCCTAAGTACCATTGCTATTGCTACATCATCACACAAATGCACATAAATTATGTACTTCCGTCCTAACATCTCTTGCACAAGGTTGTAAGTTTGTTTGTTTATTTGGTTGATTGATATGATTTGATTTGTTAGAAATCTAGACAGTGATGGGCTACCAAATTTTTTACTACCACACTGTGGGCGTGGCTTATGCATTTTGTTTCAACATCTTTCAGTGCAAATTGGGTGCTCTGGGGTGGAGCTCCAAATTTTGCTACCGGAACTGCGTTCCTGACTGTTCCCATAGGAGCCCATCGCTGAATCTAGATAAAATTACTATCTAAAAATCCCCATAGTTAAAAGTTAAACAAACAGGTTCATACATCATACATTCATTCATTGTGCAGGGCAAGATGTTAAGATTTCAGTGGCCACAAGCTTGCTGGCAGAGGTGGGTCTTTGAAACTTTATGGAAGGCAAGGAGAGTAGGGGCAGTATTGATATCTGGGGGGAGCTCATTCCAAGCAGCCGGGGCCACCACAGAGAAGGCTCTTTTTCTAGGCCCCGCCAGGCAACATTGTCTGGCTGATGGGACCTGAAGAAGGCCGACTCTGTACAACCTAACCGACTACTGGGATGTATGAGGCAGAAGAAGTTGCAGTTTTTGTGCCATGACATCATTGTGTTTTCTTATTTGCCTCCATGTAAACATTTATATCCAAGGCTAGATTTACACACCAACACAAATTTGTTACTCTGGTTTCTCTATCTCTGCAGCAACTCCTTCCTCTGAAAGAGCCTGTTGTAAGTTCAGTCACTGACCTCATTTTGGCCACATTTTCTGTCAGTAACTGCTTCTTTGGGCTACTGTAAGTACATGCTAGTGTCCTAACCGGTCGTGCCTAAACACCTCACCACACAACATTTGAAAGACCTGATACTTAGGAGATAAATGATGGTAAAGGAAGTAAAAGGTCTGCGCCATTCCCACTTTCCAGAATGGTGCCAATTTACCAGATGCTCCAGGGGGCGCTGTTGAGCCACAACAAATTATAGGCTTTGACACAGGGCACATTTTAAACATGTTTGAACATCAAGCTTTCCATATTCCTGAAATATATGCAAAATAAATCAGGCACAAATTTTATCTTGCTAAGAGCCAGTGATGGATTTTGTCTTTGGTGAGAGTTTATCATCCATAATACAGTATGAGAAACCAGAGGATCGAGCACCCACATGTTACTAAATTTTGTAACTCTTCCATTTTATAAAATTGATTTATCATATAGTGTATGATCTGATGTAACCAGGGTAATATCCTTGCTTTGCCAAAAACTTCCTTCAAGATGATAAACTGTGGTTATAATATTCGATCTGGCTACCTAAAATGCCTCTCTTACTCAAGCTCTCTACATTTTCCTATAATGTATTGATCTGAGGTAGTCAATGGAACTCTTATAAATTTATTTATTTGTTAGTTAGTTAGTTAGTTAGTTAGTTAGTTAGTTAGTTAGTTAGTTAGTTAGTTAGTTAGTTGGATTTGGATTTGGATTTGGATTTGGATTTGGATTTGGATTTGGATTTGGATTTGGATTTGGATTTGGATTTGGATTTGGATTTGGATGCCGCCCCTCTCCGAGGACTCGGGGCGGCTCACAGCAAGTACAAAAAACAGAACAATAATATGAATCCAATTTATAATATATTAAAACAACCATTAAATTAAATTAAAAGAAAACCTATCAAACCAATCATTCAACAATCATACTGAAAACATTTATTGGTCAGGGGGGAGATCTAAAAGCCCCAAGCCTGGTGGCAAAGATGAATTTTTAAACTCTTTTGGAAGGCAAGGAGGATGGGGGCAGTGAGAATCTCCAGGGGGAGCTGATTTCAGAGGGCTGGGGCCCCCACAGAGAAGGCTCTTCCCCTAGGTCCCACCAGTTGACATTGTTTGGTCGAGGGGGCCAAAGGAGACCAACTCCGTGGGACCTCACCGGTCGCTGGGATTCGTGCGGCAGAAGGCGGTCTCAGAGATAGTCTGGTCCTATGCCTAGGGCTTTAAGTGTGGAATTTGCAACACAGTTCAATTTCCTTGCATAAAATTAAAGGAACGGGAATATTATTTCTTAGCTAGATCATAGGGAAGAACATTCTCCATCGTGGAAGGAGCCAGCAATCGGGATGGGTTGTGCTTGTCCATCAGCACTGAGGACCGAGTCTATTTGCTTGTGACAGGATCAGAATCAGTGGGTTCCTACTGGAACAGTAAAGGATGCCACACCAGTAGCAAAAGTTGAGCTTCGAGCATAGCTGCGGGTGACTTACAGGTGCGTGTGTGCGTCCCAGCATATTTTTGCTTCTGCGCATCCGCAGAAAATAAAATCTTGTGAGGAGATGTGTGCGCGCGTGAGACTTTGGTGATTTTTTGTTTCTGAGCATGCATGGAAGCAAAAAAAACTCACCGAAATCTCATGCATGTCTGTGCCCCCTTGCAAGATTTTGCCTCCTGCGCATGCGCAGAAGCAAAACCACACTGGGGCGCGAACATGCACGCAAGACAATCTGTCCCTGGACAGGATCCACCCTCTGGTATCCCATTAATATTAGATTTGTTCTACTATAATATTGTTTTTATTATTGTTGTGAGCTGCCCCGAGTCTTCGGAGAGGGGCGGCATACAAATCTAATAAATTATTATTATTATTATTATTATTATTATTATTATTATTATTATTATTTCTGACTCGGTCCACAGCAGGAAAGGACATGGCAAAGACCCTGATCAAGACTTCAGACTTGCAGTGAAGGGCTGCCAAAAATTTTAGTACCACACTGTGGGCGTGGCTCATGCATTTTCTTTCAACATCTTTCAGTGCAAATTGGGTGCTCTGGGGTGAAGCTCCATTTTCGCTACCCCACTGCGTTCCCCCCATCCAAGCAGTAGCTCATCCCTGAGGCTCAGTCAACTAAATCTAGGAGAGTTACTTTTACTGTAAAATAGACTCAGTCTTATGTGTTACCAATGTACCCAATGTACCGTATGTCTTTGTGGGAATTATATTTCTCTTTTCTTTCTGAAATATACAAGAGGTTAATATTCCAGTTGCTGGAGCAACTGGATAGCTATTTATCTGGAATGGTTTTCAGCAGGAGGTTGGACTAGAAAAGTTCTAAGATCTCTTCCAACTCTGTTATTCCGTACTTCTGTAAAATAGGATCTCTGTAGGAATTGTTGATTATTTTTTAGGAGTCTTATGGGGATATGGAAGGCAGTAGAAATGTTTGGAATCAATAAGTACCTTAGATTCTGCCCATCATCCCTGACTTCCAAAACTTCAGGGAGGCTCTATTCAGGTAGACGTTGTTTTTCCTGTTATTCAGTTTCACAGTTGGAAAATAGATCTCATGATCTACAGCAGGTTTATCGAACTGGCAGCCTGAGGGCTGGGTGCAGGCCACGCCCATCCTAGCACCATGAAGGGGAAAAACATCACAAAATCACGTGATTGTGACACTTGTCATCTACAGCAAAATAGCGGAGTGTTTATTTGTGGTGTGTGTGGGGGGGGTGTTACTTTGATGAGTAGATTTTTACAATGTATAAAGTATTTCCCCCCATAATTTCATTAATAATAATAATAATAATAATAATAATAATAATAATAATAATAATTTATTAGATTTGTATGCCGCCCCTCTCCGAAGACTCGTGGTCTTGTTCTCTGAAGTTCTCCTGGTTGGAATAGAAGCCCTACATTTCTACCTCCATTTCATGCTGTTGAGGTTTGTCAATTTACCAGGCCTAACTCACATGTTCAGGACTGGCAGTCTGGAATTACACAAAACGTGTTTTCATATTGTTGTGATTCCGTCTGAGGCTCCTCAGGGAACGGCTGACCCTCTGCCAGCTCCATGCTCAGAGGGGGAGGATGAGGAACAGGAGGAGGAGGAGGAGGCCCAGGCAGACGGGGAGGAGGAATATCAGGCCGAGGGAGAGGGAGAACAGCCTGAGTCCCCCGGGGTGGAGCTCTCCCCAGCAAGCAGCCTGGAGTCCTTAGATGAAAATGCACAAGCCATCATCGATCTCAGGCAGAGAAGAGCAGCACAACGAAGGGGACAATTAGCCAGGTATTTCCAGCCTTAAATAGGCAACAGCTGGGTTTGGGTGTGGTTCTCCCCAGAAAGGCTGAAAAGGCAGACCCACCCTTCCTGTATTGTGGAGTATTATCTTTGGGAGTCCTGGGACCTGGCTGTGATCTTTGGCGTCTCTGATTCTGGCTTGTGGCCCTGAAGGCTGAAACCTTGGGGGGAAAGGCATGGGTCTTATTCTCTACAGTGGTGTGTGTGCCAGCAAGAAGTCTGCTGTATTGTCTGGCCGTCATGACTCTGCTGTGAAGCCTCATAGCCTGCCTGTTGGGAAGAACAGGTTTTTCTCTGTGTTTGTTTTTCAAACTATAAAGTGCCTTTGCTTTTACCAGCGTGTCTGGCTGCTTTTTTCAGTTGGTGTTGAAGTCTGGGGGCACCCAGACAGAACACATATGAATATATCAAGTCTCGTTTTATAATTTCTGAGTTATGTGAGAATGATTTGCCTTTTGTGAGAATGATTTGGGACTAGAATTGCCTATTATTCCGCTACACCATTGACTATCTGCGAGTCAAATTTGCATCTGCTGCTCTGGCAAGTTGTGTAAGTTTAAATATCTAATCAACTCAGAAGTGGCTCAACTCAATCCAGGTATTTTATGCAGATGCAAACATCCAGATGACCATGGTAGTAAAGAGTTAATTTTTCTGTACCTCCCTGTTGCCATCTAGTGGTTATTCAGATTCTTGCAAACTAGATGCGTTTATGGTTGATTAATTCATGACTGAGTTAAGCAAATCCAGTATAACTTTTTTAGTATTATCTCCCCAAATAGAGGTCTGGAAACCTGTCTAGCAAATATAGGAAAAATGTACATTATCGAAGTGTTTTCTTATTCACGTATTGCAATTCTCCCTGCAGAGGAGAAGAATGGAAAAGACACATTCTGTTCCGGCAAACTAGCATTTTGAATCAGTGTCACAGAATGCAGTGAAATTGCAGAAAACCTATAAAGTATGCAATGAAGCAAAAGTACCATGATTGGCAGTCAGGCCTGCATAGCATGAGAGAATGGCCATAAACACTAATCAAAATGAGGGATGAAGGGGGGGGACATTTACAAATAGAATTTTTCTCTGCCTAGGGAATAACATGAATTCAGCTAACATGCAATTCTCTCTTTTTTTGGTCAAGGGCTTCATGACCTTCTTTTTAAAATTATAATCTTCCTTGCTTCAAGTCATGTAAAGGGACATACAAAGATACAGGGTTGATCTGAAAATTATTAGCCAAAGTGAGCACTTTGCCTAAGGGATAAAGTCTTAACACTATCTACATAGTGTTAACACTATGTTAAGTCTTATAAAGTCTTAACACTATCTACATAGAGTATCTACTATACACCCTGGCCCAAGCGGTGCTCCATCAATAGGCTTGAGATGTTGTCCTCCCAATAGGTGTTCTATCAATAGGCTTGAGAGACAATTCAATAGTCAATTTTGGACATGGAACAAATTTGGGAGTGTCCTCTACTATCTTTATTTATTTATTTTTATTTATTTTATTCTTTGTCCAATATACAATACATATGGAATGAAATAGACATTAAGTAGTATGTATAGGGATAGTAAGTAAAAAAGAAGAGGAGTGGATGAGAGGGAGAGAATATATAGGATATATGAGAAAAGGAAAGGTAATTGGACAGGGGACGTTAGGCACATCAGTGCACTTATGTACGCCCCTTACTGGCCTCTTAGGAACCTGGAGAGGTCAATCGTGGAGAGTCTAAGGGAGAAATGTTGGGGGTTGGGAGTAGACACTATAGAGTCTGGTAATGAGTTCCACGCGTCGACGACTCGATTGTAAAAGTCATATTTTTTACAGTCAAGTTAACAAAATATTTCAGTTACACCATCATAATTCCATACAATGTAATTCTGATTTTCTTGCGCCTTGGTAGGTAGGGCTTTAAGTGTACTACTATAACCATAGCACTATGTCTGTCTAATTATACTGTAGGGTTTTTTTTTTCAGAAATGGCCAAACTTCCAGTAAAAATTAATGATGCTCTAGTCATCATTGAACAAGCAGAGACCACAAAGGCACCCAAAGGTCAACCTCTCGATGTCAAAACCTCGCTGGACAAAGAAGACATTGTTAAATAAGTCATATGTAAGAAATGTTTTCCTGATCCCTGTAAATAAATTAAAGAAATGGAAACGTTTGTAGTTTGCTCACAAATTGAGCAGCTGGGAGATGTGGAATTCCATCTATATTCACAGCTATGATATAGCCCAGTGATGGCAAACCTTTTTTCCTTGGGTGCCGAAAGAGCATGCGCATGCATGAGTGCCCACACCTATAAGTCAATGCCTGGGGAGGGTAAAAATAGCTTTCCCCACCCCACCCCCACCCCGGAGGCCCTCTGGAGGCCGGAAACTGCCTCTTTCCCAAATTCTGGTAGGCCTAGTAGGCCCATGTTTTACCTCACCAGGCTCTCAAAGCTTCCCTGGAATCAGGGGAAGGTAAAAATGCCCTCTCCCATCCCCCCCCCCTCCCCGGAGGCTCACTGGAAGCCAAAAACGCCCTCCCAGAGCCTCTGTGAGGGGCAAAACTCAGCTAGCTGGCACCACATGCACACTGGAGCTGAACTTGACTGTAAAAAATATGACTTCAGCAACCGAGTTGTCGAAGCGTGGAACTCATTAACTGACTCAGTAGTGTCAACCCCTAACCCCCAACATTTTCCCCTTAGACTATCCATGATTGACCTCTCCAGGTTCCTTAGAGGTCAGTAAGGGGCGTGCATAAGTGCACCAGTGTGCCTTCTGTCCCCTGTCCAATTGTCTCTCCTTATCTCATTTATCTTTTCTTCCTTTCAAATATGTTGACCTATACTTTTATATCTTTTTTCTATGCTTTTCTTTATTTATATTACTACATATCTATTCTCTTCAATGTGTATTATGTATTGGACTAACTAACTAACTAACTAACTAACTAACTAACTAACTAAATAAATAAATAAATAAATAAATAAATAAATAAATAAATAAATAAATAAACTAGAGCAACAGCTCGCGTGCCAGCAGATATGGCTCCCATGCCATAGGTTTGCCATCACTGATATAGCCTATGTGAACAGTAAGACTAGTCAGGCATTTTACAGATTGAGAGAGAGCCCCTTTTACAACAAATAAGTGTTCTTCTTGGTGAGTCTCATTTTTTTTCTGGATTACAAAATTAAAAGAAGATTTGAAGACTTAAAGTATAAAGAATATTTGTCAGAAAGCTTAAAAAGCAATGATATAACAAAAGCTTAAAATGGATAAAGAGGAATGTTATTTTTAGAAAGATTAAGTTTTCTAATAAAACTATATTGGGAATAACTAACTAAATTAGGCAATTGATTCAGTTCTTCCTAAGGAGATGTGTGGATATTTGCTTTTTACTAAATACCAAAGGCAATGGGTGGAATTTACAAAGCAAAAGATAAAAAGCAAATTGAGCAACCTGAGTACTCCAGCAACAACAGAGATGGAGATGTGACGTCAGTCTACCTGCAATTACAATATCAAAAAGACAAGAAGAGAAAAGAAGAAGGGGAATTTTGTTTTTCTCTTTAACCTTGTTTAATACTTTCACATTTGGATTGTAACACAATGACATCACATAAGGCTGCACAATTAGAGGACAGAAGAGGATCCTTAGAACAGCCTGCGGGGAAAAAAAACATTGGATCATCTTGACCACAAATTGCCTGACTCACTTGAGGCTAAATGTATAGCTTTTGAAAAAAAAATAGATTAAAGTCTTGATAGAATAGAAAATTCTATAACATACATGTCCGGAGATACAAAACAACTTAATGATAATGCAGAAGTTGGAGAATAAAACAGTTATAGATGGAAAATTGAAAAGACAGCTAATCCAATTCTATTGGAATTGGAAGAGAAATAATTCTGTCTGAGATTTGGAACTATCCTACAGAGCTCTCATGAAATACTAGAGGAAGAATTATACAAGAATATAGAATAACAGAGTTGGAAAAAACCTTTGAGGTCTTCTAGTCCAGGCTCTGCTCAAGCAGGATAACCTATATCCGTGACGGCAAACCTATGGCACAGGTGGCACGTGGAGCCATATCTAAGGGCACATGTGGTGTTGCCCTTTGTCAGCTCCAGCACATACTATATGTTCATGCCTCCTCTCTGAGCAGCCATAGAAAAGCGTGCACCAGGCTTCATTTTTAGTGTGCTCCAGCCCACTGTGCACCTTAGAGGGAACACAGCTTTCAGTAGGACCATTGGGCCCATTTTTCACCACCCATAGGGTCTGGAGGCTTCACTAAGTCTATGGGCATGCACCAGGGGGGATGCAAGGGAGGTTGTGCATTCATGCATGGGGGGAGGGAATTGCATTATGGGTGTGGACCCAAGCGTGCATGCTATCGCAGCATTATCCTTCTCCCTCCATTAAATTCTCAACTGCTGATTAGCCACTAATCTCAGCTCTGGGACACCTTTTAAAGTACAAATTCCATTTTTCCCCCTGTGAATTGGCCAATCATTCAACTGGTTCCAACACTGTTCAAACACCACTCCTGTACAAAAACAGCCCCAGGTTTCAAGCAGTAATTTTGGAATGGCTGCTGCCACTGCCGCTGGTGGTTCAAAGAGCTATCTCTGACCTGTTGAGGAACTTGCCCGTCCCTCTTGGTTGCCTGAGATGCTTCTACTTTTTCACCACCCCTACAGGACAGTTCTGATCCGAAGATCCCCTGACAGCCATTTGTCTGGCTGGATTTTCATGGAGCTCATCAGACCTGATATTTTTCCACACAGCCTCGACACACTTCCAGTTCCTCCTCACAAGAATTTTTCATAGATGAGAAATGATAAAAACAAATGGTTAACCTATTGTGACATACAGTGGAACCCCGACATAAGAGCTGCTCTACTTAAGAGCAACTCGAGATAAGAGCTGGGAGGGGAGAGATATTTTTGTTCTACTTACAAGCCCAAATTCGAGATACAAGCGCCAAGGAGCTGTCTCCTGAAGCCAAACGCTAACTTCCGCGTTCGGCTTCAGGAGACAGCTGCGAAGCGGCGCGCGTGTTTTAAAAGGTTGCAGCCGGCCTGGGGGGCTCGGGGGGGTGCTTGCAGCTTTCTTTCTTGCTCTTTTTCTTTCTCTCTTTTACCTTCCCTTCCTCTACTTCTTCTTTTCTTTCTCCTTCCCACCTTCTTCCCTCCCTCCCTCCCTTCACTCATTCCTCTCTTACTCTCCCCTTTCATAAGTTTCCTTGCTTCCTTCCTCTGTTCCTGTCCCTTCCCCCTTTCTTTCTTTCTTTCTTTCTTTCTTTCTTTCTTTCTTTCTTTCTTGCTTTCTTGCTTTCTTTCTTGCTCTTTTTCTTTCTCTCTTTTACCTTCCCTTCCTCTATTTCTTCTTTTCTTTCTCCTTCCCACCTTCTTCCCTCCCTCCCTCCCTTCACTCATTCCTCTCTTACTCTCCCCTTTCATAAGTTTCCTTGCTTCCTTCCTCTGTTCCTGTCCCTTCCCTCTTTCCTTCCTTCCCACCCTCCATCCATTCATTCACCCATTCCTCTCTTGATCGCTTAAAGCCGGTCCCTGGTGCAAAAAGGGTTGGGGACCTCTGTCCTACAGGATTGGGTGGCAGAGAAGTTGAACATATGTAAATTTAAAAGTTTAAGAAAGTTTACAAGTTAAGTGAAAGAAACTTCATTATTCATTTATATGTACATGTACATTTCTTCATTAAAAACATGTCTTTCTGCATAATTTAGACTAACTTTGTGAGTTTTTTGAGGGCTGGAACCAATTAAAATTATTTACATTAATTCCTATGGGGAAAAGTCGTTTGAGATAAGAGCTGCTCGACTTAAGAGCCCAGGTCCGGAACGAATTAAACTCGTATCTCGAGGTACCACTGTATTAGAATTTTGTCAGGGGAAATGCATAATAAAATGAAGAGATGGTCTGATCATGGTAGAAGGAGTTTAAAACAGCATTGTGTACAAATGATGAATGTGTTATTGCTGAAGCACATAACATGCATTTACTCAATGTGAAATAATGTTTGATAAAACAGGCTAATTTTATTTTTTTTTGGCTACTCATTCAGGTGGGAGAATAGAAATGTATGTTTGGATGAAACAATTTAAATTTATATTGTGTCCTAATTTTGAAAAGAATTTTTATAAAGTGATGATTTCGAAAAATAATATACAATTAAAAATGGGGTATGGGGGAATTGATTGATAATTAGAAACAGTCATGGAACTTTGTTCCAGTCTCTGGAGAGGGGCGGCATACAAATCACTGGAGGCTGGGGGTTAAGAAGAGACTAGACAGCCACCTGACCTGACTACTTGAATAAAGGGTTGGACTAGAAGACCTCCAAGGTCCCTTTCAGCTCTATTCTGATTGAGGACTACTTGCACAGAGAAAGAATATAATAGTAACAGTATTCTGCATGGCTGACTGCATTTTCGCTTCCTTTCTGGTTATACCCCAGAGATTCAGCCAATCTTGAGTCTTTTTCTAATAGTTTCCCTCCTCCCTAGTCTCATGCATGCTTCTGCACCTATTCTTGTCTTTACAGTTTTTGGGTGGTTTTTCCAAGGTCATCTCCATGGCTCCCCGCACCAACAGTAGTCTCTGTATTTCATCACCCCTCCTTCTTCTGTTAACATCTTCTGAAAGAAATCTTAAAAACCCATTGGAGCTCTAGATAGAAATCGTGCTATTCCAACCGTGTTTCTCAAAGAAGGAATTATATGTCACCTGAAGCAACCCTGCCCACTTCTCCTAGCTTAGCAAGCTGAAGTGGGGAGCCAATTCTCCTTGGCCTTCTCTTTCACCTTTTCAATGCAAGAGCAGTAGGCAAGATAATTATATTTCAGGGAAATGAAATGAAGCTTTTTTGACACGTAGATTCCTTTTCAAACCCCTCCCTCATCACTGCTTTCGGTTGTGCCTCAAAATGCTGCAGATTGGTGTGGTGATGGTGGGGCAGGGAGGTTGGGGTTGGAATGGTTTTTCATTAGATCTTTGCTAGACTATATTTAGAGAGAATCATCTTAACACTTTCTCATTTTCTCACAGGGAATCCATCATAAGCTATTTACAGAGCAGTGCACATGGAACATGGAACACGTTGCCATCGCATTCCTTGATTTTCCTTAATTACTAGGTCTTATGATGAGGAGAATTAAGGCACATAGGTGGCATTTATGAGCCTTGGTGGCCGGGTGGTTAGAGTGCAGTACTGCAAGCTGCTTCTGCTGACTGCTGGCTGTAGTTCATCAGTTCAAATCTCGCCAGGCTCAAGGTTGACTCAGCCTTCCATCCTTCCGAGGTGGGTAAAATGAGGACCCAGATTGTTGGAGACTGACTCTGTAAACCACTTAGAGAGGGCTTTAAAGCACTGTGAAGTGGTATATAAGTCTAAGTGCTATTGCTATTGCTATTTATTAATGATAAATATTGAAGGACCAGAATATTTTCAGTTATCACAAAAATAATAATATACAGGAAATCTCATGCCCCCTGATACTCCATGCCTCTGTGTAATGCAGAGTGTTTCATAAGTATCTGTGGGATGATTTGTGAGATTATCTATTAGGTCATATGATGCAAATCCACCCCTACACACTTGTAACTTTGATATCCAATACGAAGACATAAATTATGGCTTTGCCTAATTCAGTTGCCTCCAAATGTATGAATTACAACTCCCATCATCCTCAGATCACTTCCCCATTTCATCCTCCATAAACAATTTGCTACTGATAGGAGGAGATTCAAATAGGCTGCCATAGGCTCCCCCCCCCTTGAAGATTATTGCAAGAAAGGAAGATGGATACTGAATCTTTTTATTATATAAAAATATAAATTAAAATTATAAATATAAAGCAATTTCCCATACAAGTCGTTAAGAAAATATTAGCTTTATTAATAAAATATCTTACCTGATTTGTTCTGTATCTGTATTACATATTGGCAAAAAGAATCAGAATACAAACTGAGTGGATACAATCTTGTAGATGACCCTCTCTCTGTCAAGGACCTTGGAGTACTCATATCTAAGGATCTAAGTGCCAAAGCTCACTACAACAGCATTGCCAAAAAGGCATTAAGAGCTGTAAGCCTTACCTTGTGTAGCTTCTTCTCCAGTAATATTACACTACTAACCAGAACATACAAAACACTTGCTAGACCAATTTAGCTCATCTGTCTGGAACCCACATTGCATATTGGACATTAATACAATTGAAATTGTCCAGAGATCTTTCACAAGAAGAATCCTACACCCCTCTGCTCGCAACATAATATCTTATACCACCACACTTGAAATTCTGGGCCCAGATTACTAAGTATAGTTCATAAAATCATCCACTACAATTTTCTACTTGCCAATGACTATTTCAGCTTCAACCACAAAAATACACAACAATACAAGAGCACACAATAGATACAAACTTAAAGTAAAATGTGCCAAACTCCATTGCAAAAAATACAAATTCAGCAACAAAGTGGTCAATGCTTGGAATGCGCTACCGGATTCTGCAGTTACTTCTCCAAACCCTGATAACTATCTACTGTAGACCTCACCCCAGTGATGGGCTACCAAAGTTTTTACTACCACACTGTGGGCATGGCTTATGCATTTTGGTTCAACATCTTTCAATGCAAATTGGGTGCTCTGGAGCTCCATTTTCACTCCCCCACTGTGTTCTCCCCCGTTCGGTTAGTAGCCCACCCCTGATTATCTACTATATTTATTTATTTATTTATTTATTTAATTTTTATGCCGCCCTTCTCCTTAGACTCTGGGCGGCTTACAACATGTTAGCAATAGCACTTTTTAACAGAGCCAGGCTATTGCCCCCACAATCCGGGTCCTCATTTTACCCACCTCGGAAGGATGGAAGGCTCAGTCAACCTTGAGCCGGTGATGAGATTTGAACTGCTGACCTTCAGATCTACAGTCAGCTTCAGTGGCCTGCAGTACAGCACTCTACCTGTTGCACCACCCCGGCTCTATATAAAGTGTATATACATGTTAGTACAAGGTACATGTTTGTTAGGGTTTGCCATTGTAAACTACCTATTGTAGTCTCTTGTACTATCACTTTAAATATTTTGGGCTGGTTCGCCATAAGAGGGCGCCAGTACTCCTTCCCTGAATTATGCTTTAACGCTCATTCATTTTTGCTTTGCCTTGAGGGGGGAGTGTGTTTGCTTAGTGCTTATTATATTGTATGGCTTAGTGCTTGTTATGGGTTGTTTCTGTTTTGTATATATGTAAATAGTACTTATTAAGCATAACTAAGTCTGTGTCTTTTTTTTCTTTGGCTTTATCACACATTCACACTCTGTAAAATTCTCTGCTCAGTGTATGTCAAAGGTCCCATAGCCTAGCTATACCGAGACATACCAACAGTACACACATGCACGCACAGCTCTTCTAAAATTATACACATTCAAACTCATTTACTGCAATAGGAAAAACATACCCAGAGCCCAGAAGGGAAAAAAAGGGGGGAAAAAAATCAAAATTTTGCTACCAGTAATGTGTACCTGACCGTACCCGTAGAAGCCCATCACTGCTTCACCCCATTCCTAAGAGGTCTGTGAGGGGCATGCATAAGTATACCTGCATGCCTACCACCCCTGTCCTAATGTTATTTTTATTCATTCCATGTATTCAAATTATGTACTTATATATGACTAAATAAATAAACAAAAAACAAATAAATAAATATTCTGGAGGAGACTAGCTGGATAGAAGCCTAGCTTGAATATTTCATGGTTATAAATAACACTCCTTGGCATTCAATTGCATTGAAGATGCAATGCACACATGACTTAATAAAACATAGGTCCCAGTGGCACCTAGAAACAATTCTACAAGAAATAGCTATATTAGTTCTATAGTTTATTTACAGTTCTACAGAGGAATTATTAAGTCTATCATTTGCGCCTGTATTTGGTTAGGTTCTGCAACCCAACAAGATGGACACAGACTTCAGAGGATAATCAGAACTGCAGAAAAAACAATTACTGCCAACCTGCCTTCCATTGACGACCTGTATACTGCACAAGTCAAAAATGGGACCGTGAAAATATTTACTGACTCCTCACATCCTGGACATAAATTGTTTCAACTCCTACCCTCAAAATGACGCTATAGAGCATTGCACACCAAGACAACTAGATACAAGAACAGTTTTTCCCCAAACGCCATCACTCTGCAAAACAAATAATTCCCTCACTACTGTCAAACTATTCACTAAGGCTGCATTACTACTACTATTAGTCTTCTCATCATTCCTGTCACCCATGTCATCCCACTTATGACTGTATGACTATAACTTGTTGCTTGAATCCTTATGATTTATTTTAACATTGATTGTTTATGATTGTTTATTTGCACTCTATGACAATAATTAAGTGTTATAGCTCATGATTCTTGACAAATTTATATTTTATTTTATGTACATTGAGAACATGTGCACCAGAGACAAATTCCTTCTGTGTCCAATCACACTTGGCCAATAAAGAATTCTGTTCTGTTCTGTTCTGACAGTAAATTGAAATTTAACACAAAATAGTTTGTCACTGAAGCGACTGCCTCCAATGGTTTATTCTGTCCCACATTTGGGTAGACCAGGTTACCCTGATGAACCAATCTCACTGGGAAAAAACCACTTAATTCTACAAGGAGTTGAGAATTTTCTATAATTAACTTCTAAATCCAGCAAATTTATTTATTTGATTGGACTTATATGCCACCCCTCTCTGAGGAATCGGGACAGCTTACAATATATAAAAGTACAAAATATAAAAACAAATACAAATACTCCTCATCATCAGAATTATAATAATAGCTAAAGTACTTCCATCTGAGATCTATCTATATGGTCACTAAACATTGACACTGACTTTATAGCACATAATCACTGAAGATAGTTAATTTATAGATACTAATACGCGGGCTGCATAAAACTGGATGAAAGCAGGAAGTAAAAGTTACATATACAGTATCTCTTTGATTCCCTCTAGTGGTTATGTGAATACTTGCCATAAGATATAGCACTCCAGATCTAATGCAATTGCAATATATTCTTGCTTGATTAAAAAGCACAGTAAGAAATAGACAACAGCATATGTATTCTCTATTCCCTTTCTTGCTTGTCAGAGAGCACAAGCATTTGAGAAGATGATAATATATCTTGCTATTTTTCACTATTTTAATCTTAGAGAAAATTGTGCTATTTATTCCATCATGTTATAGAGCATCATAGGATATAAATGATAAATTAACTGTAAATTAAAAGATACATTCTGGTATTTTGGGTTGCTATTTTAAAATAACATCTGAAGAAAGAGAATGGTGATGGGATTTATTTTTCCTTCTGATGCTTGATAATTAGTGATGGGCGAACCCAACGGGGTTCGGGTTCGGCAAGTTCAGACGAACTTTACGCAAAATTTGGCTGAACCCGAACCGAACCCGAACAGAGAATCCCACCAAGAGATTCCGGGGGCGGAGCTTTGACGTCACATATACCTGCAGGTTGCTAAGGATGCCAAGGTGATCACTTCTTGGATTCCATGGAATCCAGGAAGTGATCACCTTGGCGTCCTTAGCAACCTGCCGGTGTCGTCAAGGCTCCGCCCCCAGAATCTCTTCATGGGAGGGATTCCCCAGCTCCTTCAAAGGGAGGTCTTCACGTAAAAATAAACATTGTTATTTTTATGAAAAAGGATGCCGCAGTGGCGCTGCAAGCAAAGGGCGGTCCTTTCACATAAAAATAAACATCCAGGAAGTGATCACCTTGGCATCCTTAGCAACCTGCCGGTGACGTCAAAGCTCTGAACGCCGAACACGACCCTGAACTTTGCCCGAAGTTTCAAAAAATTTCGGGTTCGTGTTCGGCATACTGAACACTGCAAAAATCGGTAGGGACCCGAATTGTGCAGGTTCGGTTTGCCCATCACTATTGATAATCCATCATCAGAATTTTACACAATGCTCCAGAATGAAGCAACATGGATTCATCAAAGGCACCAGAAGGCCAGATTAGGAATAATGGATGGAAATTGATTAAGGAGAGATTCAACCTGGAAATAAGGAGAAACTTCCTGACAGTGAGAGCAATCAACCAGTGGAACAGCCTGCCTTCGGAGATTGTGAGAGCTCCAACACTTGAGACTTTCAAGAGGAAATTGGACTGCAATTTTTGGAAATGGTGTAGGGACTCCTGTTTGAGTGGGAGGTTAGACTGGATGACCCACAAGGTCCCTTCCAACTCTGTTAATCTGTACCTGTATCTTGTAAAATGCACTCTCTGAAAATGGTTATTAAATTGCTGCATAATACCTAATGTTAGCTGGAATCCAAGAAACTCCAATTAAAACCAATGTCATTGTTTAATTCAAAAGCTGAAATTAAGGGCAACAATTTCCCCCATTTATTGGTTATTTTAGTAATGCATAAATCTGCCCAACTTTAAAATTACTCTGGCAATGTATAGCATACAATCCTGCAATACAATTAAAAATACCGTATATTTAAAAAATTCCACCCAAACTACACAAGAAAAGCAACTATTAAAAGACAATCTGTCATCCACTCCAATCCAAGTCCTGAGCTCTTTTGATTAAAACCAGGATGGAGGCCAGATACATGTTGGAGAAAATAGTTTTGCAAGGCGGGGGAAACAGGGTGCTGCAACAGAGAACATATTCTGAGACTTCCAAAATACTTCATTTTAAACTGCTTAGTCTTTTCTGATGTTCTGGGTAATTTTTCTGAATGTCTTGGCTATTTAAACATCTTTTCCACCAATTCAATGCCACACTCACTTTTCATGTCACTGGCAATGAGATGGTCTACAGTAGTATCATATTTTTACTTTATAGATGTCTTTTATCAGCATTTTATCAAAAATAACAGAGAAATGGTCTTTGTTACACAATCAGGAGACAAGGTAATTTAGAGATAAGGGCAGAAGTTGCTTGTGGTAATCCTATGTAATTCCACCAGAGAATGGTATTTTAGAATGCTGCAGGAGGTACAGGAAGATGGAAGTCAGATTTTTATCTTATGTTTCATGCACAGCATGAACTCTATTTCAAGACCAAGCAAGATGAGTTGGTGGAGATCAGTAATGCAATATCTCATCATCTTACCTGGTGCCATAGAACAGTGATGGAGGCAATAAACAATTCCGATCTGGACTGTGGTTTGGGGAAATAACATTTCATTTCTTTTTCCCTCTGTGCCTTCCTTTTGGTTTTCCCTATCTCCTAAGATACTGTTATTTACTCCATTAGGATGAATAGTCATGTATGTTTACAAGGCAAGTAATACCAGGAGATCAACAATTATTATTTGGACAACAGAAAAGAAAGCTCATCCTTAACACCAGAATTCCAGCCTAAACTTTCATCTCCAATCCCTCTCCCAGTCCTTAAAAAAACAATAAAAGTAATCTAATTAGGTATTTCTGAAGCCACTTAAAAGCATATTCTGGCCAATGTTCTCATAAAGTGAGAAGTTCTAATATGTCGGCATCTAGAGATCTAACTAAACCATGCTACTTGAATTTCATATTATCATCTACTGCCATATGGCATCTAGGAAAATAACATCTTTCAGCCCTGGAATATAACATATTGGCAGTGGTTTAGATGTCACTGAAACAAAAAGCAATGTGAAAGCAGCTTTAATGTTTTATTCATAACACCTGAAACTCCCATCTGATTCTCATGCTAAAACTGGTTGGGTTAGATATTCAGGTGAAAGGGAAAAAGAGACTATAAAGGGCATCACACATTCCATCCAGGGATGCCCTCCTCTTCACTGGGCAGCCCAGGGTGAATGCAGCAGCGATGGTTTCCCACCTCACACCCCTTTACTTTCCTTAGGAATATCAGAAAAAGGCTAAAAAAATGAAAATACCTTTCCTTTCCTGCTAATGAAAGGCGGGGGAAACACTTAAGGGCAATTTAAGCTCAACAGCCATTAGTCAAACTGCAGTGTCCTGGCTAGGCCACTAAGACATTATCAGACTCACAAACACACATCTGTTTTTGTACTATTTACTTTATGAGAAGCAATGGGAAGCATTTGGGATTAATAGAACAAGAGCTGGATTCAAAGAATAAATTTAAACAAAGGAACTATAGGTAGACTCCTTTCAGAATAAAGAAGGAGCCTGGGGGAAAAATAGCTATGTAATGAATCAGACAGGGTTTTGAGCACTTCTAACATAGAAGAAAATTGCACATGCTGCTTACTTATTATATATTATACAGTCTTTTGGAAGACTGCGTGTGATTTTGGAGTCTTGAAAATTTTCTAAATTTGTGAAGTATATTCTGTTTTCTTTCTCATTAGCCAGTCCTCTTCCTGGAAAGATTCCTAAACAAAAGCCATTTGTAAGCTCTCTCCTGGCTAGTTAAGGTGAGGTTAATTCTTCTTAAACAGGAATTTAGATAGGTAGGTAAGTAAGTAGATAGGTAGATAGGTAGATAGGTAGTTAGGTAGATAGGTAAATAGGTAGATAGGTAGGTGGGTAGGTGGGTAGGTGGGTAGGTGGGTAGGTGGGTAGGTGGGTAGGTGGGTAGGTGGGTAGGTGGGTAGGTGGGTAAGTAGGTGTTGTGGTTCAGCTGCGTCTCTGCTGGCTCCATGCCCGGGGGAGTCTGAGAGCGGAGGGGAGAGTTCTTTGCAGCCAGACAGTGGAGAAAGCAGTCCAGAAAGTGACGATGAAGCAAGGCCTGGGAGCCCTGGGGAAGGGCTATCTCAAGCAAGTAGCTTGGATTCCCTGGAGTCCCTGGATGACGAAGCACAAGCTATCATTAGTATGTGACAGAGACGCATAGATCAAAGGAGAACTCAACTGCGTAGATATTATCAGTGCTGAATGAGGAGCACCTGGGGGTTGGGTGTGGTATTCATTAACAGGGAAGGGTTTATAAGGCATGCGAACCCTTTCGGCAGCGTAGAGTGTTATCAAAGTGGAGGTGGTGTTATCTGCATTTTCTCTCAGCATTTTTGTTCCTGGCTCGTGGCCCAGCAGTCTTGAAGACCGGTGGGAGGTTTGTGTCTGTTAGCTCAACAGCCTCGTTTGGCATTAAGGATCCTGTTTTTCTGTATGAACAATTGCTTTCGTGTTTCTTTTGGAGTTCCAGTGCTTTCCTGACCTGTAAGGACATTTTCTGTTGGCTTCTTTTCTCTTTATCATTATAAAACTGTGTTTGGATTCAACCGGTGTGTCTGGCTTATCTTTTTGGGTTGGTCATAGCTTCCGGAGTGACCCAGACAGAACAGTAGGTAGATAGGTAGATAGGTAGGTAGATACAGTGGTGGGCTACTAGCCGGAACATTAAATTGGGCTTGCCATAGCTGCTCATAAGTGTTTGCGGGGTCAGCGCGATTTTGCTTCTGCACCTGTGGAGGTAGCAAAATCACACACGGAGCTGCAGGTGCACCCATGTTTCAGTGAGGGTTTTTTTGCTTCTGTGCATGCCGAAACACAACCTTGGCTCCATGCATGATTTTGCTACCTCCACAGGTGCAGAAGCAAAATCACGCTGGTCATGCAAGCACTCACAAGCCGTGGGGACGAGCCCAATTTAGCGTTCCAGCTAGTAGTGGGAAGATAGATGTAGATAGATGTCCTAGTAGATAATACGATAGATAAATAGGTAGATAAATAGTAGATAAATAGATAAACAAACAACAAGCCAACATTATCTTCAAAGTTTCCTCACCAGTTGGTTGGGGTCAACTGTATGTAAGTGTTCTGATGTAACAGGGACCTCTAGGTCCTTCTATTGTGGCTAGAAATCCTTTCAGTTCAAAACCTCTTGGCGAGGGATCCCAGTTTCCCAGATAAATGAGTACCTATTAGGAGTCTCTTTTGGTTATGTGTAAAGGCAGGGCTCACAATTAGTTTCAGGTTAAAGTTAATCTTTTTTCCTCTAAATAGAATACAAAGAATTTAGAAAAAGTGTCTACTCTTACCCTATTCACCCACTGAAGTCTCCCCTTCTAACTTCTAGTCAACCTAGCCCAGTTCTTTCTCTCCTTGATATTTAACAGCTAAAAGGACTAAGGCCCAAGCAACATCCAAAAGGAACTTGCCTCTTCTCTGTGGTCTCCTGATTAGCAGTTGTTCATCAATAAGACCATATCATTTAACAATTCACAGGATGAGAGGAGGGGGGTATGTGCAGAATTTCAATGACAATGTGAGGATATTTCTTTTTTATCTTCAAAAGAAATTGCCAGGTTGAACCCAATGGAAAAATAGAGGATGCAATAGCTTTTTAAAAATGTATGAGGTAACTAAGCGGCCTCCTCTACTTTTAATTTTACTTAAAATGCTATCGCCTTGCTGTAAGTATACCATATTCTTTGCAAACTAAAGGCTTCTCCTGCATCTCCTGAAATAGCAAAGCGACCAAGTAGCACCCTATCCAGGGGCGGGCTATTGCCTGGATGGGGGGAATGCAGTGGGGTAGCGAAAATGGAGCTCCACCCCAAAGTACTCAATTTACACTGAAAGATGTTAAAAGAAAATGCAGGGCATTCTGCATAAGCCACGCCCACAATGTGGTACTAAAAATGTTGCTAGTTTGACACCCTATCTCATGGGTGTCAAACTTGCCACATTACACTGCCATCATGTGATTTTTCACAGTGTTTTTCCCATTTGCAGAGCTGGGGTGGACGTGGCCTGAGCATGATGCATCCGCCCCATGGGCTGCCATTTTGACACCCTTGTGGCCTATCCGCAAAGAACCTGCAAAGAACAAAGTAGCACCTTTTGTAGTCATGCCATTAAAGAAAAATGAATCTTACTGTTCTGCCGTGTGTCTCAACCACACGTAATTACAGGGTAATTAGTCCAGAAAGACACACACCACATTATAAAAGGAAAACCCAAATGTTTTTATAAACAGAAAAACAGCAACAGTTCCCTTTTTAAATGTCAAAGGGATTTTCTGGTACACACAAGGCACAGGTTAAATGCAGTCCAATTGCTCACCCAATAACTGGGAAATTGAGTCCAATTCTAAAGTCCAGAGAGTCCACACACACAATCCTGAACAGCAAAAACCACAATCTTGACGAAACAATGAATCAGATAAATTGCCATGAGGCTAAAACACCAGGCTGCACTTTTATCTGTAGCACTAATTACAGCAGTCCCACCCAACTACAGGTGGCCTCATTTTCTCTTGTAATAATCCTTCAGTTGTTGTCTCCTATGCATCACTCTACGCATGCGTGGATGTGTCATTAAT
The DNA here is from genome assembly GCF_031021105.1 of Erythrolamprus reginae. Classification (NCBI taxonomy): domain Eukaryota; kingdom Metazoa; phylum Chordata; class Lepidosauria; order Squamata; family Dipsadidae; genus Erythrolamprus; species Erythrolamprus reginae. Next base: position 50,911,108 of record NC_091950.1, read on the forward strand.
TCTTGTTCAGAATCCAGGGATGATGCAGATGACTGATCTCCTCCTGGGCTGTCTGCCAAACTCCCCTCTTCCTGTCACTCACGCTTCCTTGGTCAGAGGAGACTTCGTCGGCAGATTCTACTTGGAGCAAAACAGGCCTGCGGTATGTGGATGTCTCCCCCACATCCACCTCCACATTCCTTGGGGCAGGAGCTGGGCCAGAGCTAACCACAACACTTACCTTGTACATTTTAGAAGGTGAGTCAACCCATGTCTAATACCCGTAAGGCAGGTGTAGGCAAAGTTGACTCTTCTATGACTTGTGGACTTCAACTCCCAGAATTCCTGAGCTAATCATTTGGCTGTTCATTACTGGTTGGGGTCAACTGTATGTAAGTGTTCTGATGCAACAGGGACCTCTGGAGGTCCTTCTATTGTGGCTAGAAATCATTTCAGTTCAAAAACTCATGATGAGGGATCACAGTTTCCCAGATAATTCTGGGAGTTGAAGTCTACATGTCACAGAAGAGCCAACTTTGCCTACCCCTGCATTAAGGTATTTCCCATTTTTATTATTCTATGACCTAATGTGCATAACATCTTGAGCTATGAGGTAGTTGGTTTTATTTTGACTTGGGTGGTCAGTAAATCTAGCTGAATGGTTTGTAAACAATGGTTTACAATAATATGTATGTATGTATGTATGTATGTATGTATGTATGTATGTATGTATTTATTTATTTATTTATTTGATTTTTATGCCACCCTTATCCTTAGACTCAGGGCAGCTTACAACATGTTAGCAATAGCACTTTTTAACAGAGCTAGGCTATTGCCCCCACAACCCGGGTCCTCATTTTACCCACCTCAGAAGGATGGAAGGCTGAGTCAACCTTGAGCCAGTGATGAGATTTGAACTGCTGACCTTCAGATCTACAGTCAGCTTCAGTGGCCTGCAGTACAGCACTCTACCTGCTGCGCCACCTCGGCTCCTGGTGTGCAGGCTCAGTCAAACACTGTATGTCTTATTCAATAAGCTAAGCCCTGGGTAAAAAAAAACATGTAGAAGCAAAATTTTAGAACTTTTAAATCTGAATTAATGTTTTGATTTGTGTTACTTTGAGAAACATACAGAGTTTAAGAACTTTGCTAGGTTCTCTAGTAAGTTGCATGCAATTCTGCCATCTGCTCCAGTATTGCTAGCAAACCAAGCCTGGAGACTGGAGAAGTGCAGACACCCTTAGATTTTTAAGATGCTTTACCAGGTGCTGCATATTAAAACAATATATAATAAGCAATGCTATTTAGATAAAAATCACCCTTGTCTATATAATAAAAAGAAATATTTTGTGGCTCAAATTTCAGACACTGAGGATCTTAATTCACAATCTTCTTAACCATGAATCTCATTGTTATATTTTATTCTCTTTTTAATGCCCGTTTCTACTTAACATGTATTTTAATGGCTATGAGGGAAAGATTCTTGGAGGATCTATGGTTGCTAGGAAACTGTTGCCTCAGTTGTGCAGATATTCTACACTGCGCATATTATTCTGCATCAGATTTTATTATGGTTTGGCAGCCTTAGAAAACGGAGGTTTGTTTTACATTTTTTTCCGTGGAGATGTTGGATGGATTTCACAATAAAGATTATTTACAATGGAAATGCCTGAAATGTCATCATTATGCAAATCTAGTGTCACTGTTTTATAATCCCAAAGTAATACTGTTCATCTTACTGATCTAAGTCTTCAAAACTTAAAGCGATGTGATCCAAGGGGCAAAAATAGATGGGGAAGGGAAGACTGGGCCAAGTACATGGGGGGGGGGAATTGTGCAAAAGAAGTACACTGAAGTGATCTGGTCCCAAGGAGCCAAGGAGTGAGGGAACTGCTGAATAACTATACAAAGGAACAACAAATGAATTGAGGGGAAGGACTACATGGAAAAACTGAGGGTGGAGTGAATGATAGCATGAATGAGATCTTCAAAAAGAGACAGAGTTTAAAGTACAAAAGAAAATGTGTAGGCTGGTATATTAACATGACACAAACAAGGATAATTGGAAAGATAGAAAGGACAGAGATGTAGAGTGAACCCTACTTGTAATTTTTTTTTGTTTCTACCCCTTTTCTCCTTTTCCCCCCCACTTTGAATAATATTGCATACCCTAAACTATACATCACTGGATATACAGTATGTGTGTATTTATATTTTCCCAGATGTTCATTGGCCTAGCCAAATGCTCGTACAGATAGGCATTAAGTATATTGTAATGTACTTAATATCCATCTAATCAGTGAAGGGCTGCAAAAGAAATTACTACCACACTGTGGGCGTGGCTTATTTTGTGGGTGTAGCTTGCTGGCCGTGTGACCAGGTGGGAGTGGTTTGATGATCATGTGACCCCGGGGTGGCTTAAAAGTCATGTGGCTGACTTAAAGGTGGACAACTTGACGTCACTCACATCAAAGGTTTGGGTTAGGGTTAAGGTTTGGGTGCCTGGCCTCCCCTCGCCTCAAAGAGATGCAATTTCCCTATTTACTATTACTGAACATCCAAAATATACTATTTAATTCTAAGTATATATGCAATATGTGTTCATACATATTACATACAGGAACATGAAAATATACATTATCTACTATATAAACTGTATGTGTATGTACACACATACATACACACACAGTTCTTCTAAAATTATACACATTCAACCTCATTTACTACGATAGGAAAAAACATGCCCAGAAGGGGAAAAAAGAAAGAAATTCAAAAATTTTCAACCGATTCTACGTACCTGAGCAACTTTTTCTACCAGTTCTGCATACCTGACCATACCCATAGGAGCGTATCACTGCATCTAATGTCCAAAAAGAATAATACAGTTTTTCAACTTTGTAATTAAATTTATTGAATCAAAGTATATTGGACCGCAACAATTACTCAAGAACTGTAGCAAAAGGGCAGGGGCACAGTCAGCAGAATTTTGCTCTTTGTGCTATGCATCAAGTTTCAGCTAACCTTGGAAGCAAATAAACCCCAATCCTTCCAGTGTGTCATGGAGAATTATTCATGAGTCTAGTTTGCCAGCTCAATATGTTTTAGTTTAATTAATCTTTAAAGCGACATCTTAGTATTATCAGAAGCTAGCATCTTGTAAGTTGTTTTATCCACATTAACAAATTCAATATTGGTCAACGTTGTTCTTCAGGGACCCTCAATAATCTCTAAACAAACAAATGCTGCTTATTGCTAAAGCTTAAATGGAAAGTTTGTAAAATCCTATTCAGATATTTCCACGGAGAAGATGAAAACAAGAATCAGAAACCAAAACAACTCCATAAGTTTGGGCTATTTATATAATTCTAATGAATGTTAAATATATCCTTTTTTTTCATCTGTTCGGGTCTGTGAGACCCGAAATCAAGGTTTGAGACCCTGTAAAAAATTTTCCCTGCATATCTGAAACTTGAAATTTCATGACTTTTCATCATTTCAGGGGTTCTCTCTATGAGAATTTTTTTGGGGGGGTGGGAGGTTTCTTTCTTGCTGAAAAAAAAACCACTCCCTAATGTTATGTTCCCGGGTCACTCTGACCCGGACCGAAAACTCTTCATTTGCAGTGCTTATGTTTGGTCTTTTTGAAAGCTTTTTTCACTTGGAAAGTAGTCTGAACATTTCTTCACACAATGGAATGAAAATTGAACTGAAAAAATTAATCCTTATTGGTTTATTTTGCCCATAAATGTGCCTCCCCCCCGTTTTTGTGAAAGTTTTTTCAATTTATGGATAGTTTTGCTTGCAAAATGCAGTCTATTTTACTGGAGTTGGTGTGGGAATGGTACCTTGAACATTTCTGAATATAAGAAAAATATAAAGGAACTGAAAAAATGATTCTTACTGTTTTTTTAACATCAGAAATAAGGCCTCCCCCCCCCCCCCCTGGCTGCTTGCAACAATTTTCACTTTTTATTTTTTTATGCTCCAAATCCAAATATTCTTTAAAATCTTACGCATTCATTTACTCAATTTAACAATGCTGATCATCAAAAAAATATTTGTGGGGGTGGGGGAAAAATTTTTTTCTTGGCAAAAAAAAAGTCACATTTACTCTGTTCGGGTCATATAGACCCGGATCAAAATGATTTTTTTTAGGTACTTGAATTTGGTCTTTTTGAAAACTTTTTCCACTGGAAAACTAGTTTGAACATTTATGAACATAATGATATGAAAATTGAACTGGAAAAATTGAGACTTATATTTTTATTTTGATCAAAAAGCCCCTCCCCCCATCCTTTTTGAATTTCGTGTCAATTTATATTTTTTAAGGCTACAAATCCCTAAGGAATTTTCCCCCAAAAGGTTTGATATACTAAATTGAACAATCCTGAACATAAGAAAAATATAAATGAACTGAAAAAAATGACTCTTATTGGTTTATTGTTTTATACTCGAGTATAAGCCTACTCGAGTATAAGCCTATTTGAGTATAAGCATGGGGGCCCATTTATGCGCAAAATAAACCAATAAGGATCATTTTTTCAGTTTAATTTTCATATCATTATGTTCAGAAAGGTTCAAGCTACCCAATCCCACACCAAAATAGAATAGTAAAATAGAATGCATTTTGCAGGCAAATTATCAATAAACTCAAAAGTTTTGATATACTAAATTGAAACAATCCTAAACATAAGAAAAATAGAAATGAACTGAAAAAAAATGATTCTTATTGGTTTATTTTTGAATATAAGACCATATCATTTTATACTCGAGTATAAGCCTACTCGAGTATAAGCCTATTTGAGTATAAGCATGGGGGCCCATTTATGAGCAAAATAAACCAATAAGGATTAATTTTCTCAGTTCAATTTTCATATCATTGTGTGCAGAAAGTTCAAGCTACCAATCCCACACCAACTTTAGTAAAATAGAATGGATTTTGCAAGCAAACTATCCATAAATTGAAAAAACTTTCACAAAAACGGGGGGGGAGGCACATTTATGTGCAAAATAAACCAATAAGGATTAATTTTTTCAGTTCAATTTTCATTCCATTGTGTGCAGAAAATGTCAAACATGTTTCCAGGTGAAAAAAGCTTTCAAAAAGACCAAACATAAGCCACTGCAAATGAAGAGTTTTCGGTCCGGGTCAGGGTGACCCGGGAACATAACATTAGGAACTTTTTTCGAACAGACAGCAGGGTTAAATGATTTTATTCATGATTTTTGTGCTTTCAAATATAGTTGAGTGATTGGAACATTTTCTATTGCTTTCTACTTACGGTCTTTATAGAGGCAAGGGTAATAGGGAGAGATGAAGCCGATTGTTTTATTTATTTATTTATTTATTTACTTACTTACTTACTTACTTACTTACTTACTTACTTACTTACTTACTTACTTACTTACTTACTTGTTTGTTTGTTTGTTTGTTTGTTTGATTTATATGCCGCCCCTATCCGAGAACTCGGGATGACTTACAACATATTAAAGAAACATCCTAATCCAATTAATTAAAACTGGTTAATCTAAAAACCCCAGTAACATTAAAAATCAGTCATTGCATTCACATGACAAACATACATTACATTCGTCGGCCAGGGGGCTAGAATCTAGAATCTACGCCTGGCAGCATAGATGAGTCTTGAGACACTTGCGGAAGGCAAGGAGGGTGGGGACAGTGTGAATCTCTTGGGGGAGCTGATTCCAGAGGGCCGGAGTCTCCACAGAGAAGGCTCTTCCCCTAGGTCCTGCCAAGCAACATTGTCTAGTTATTATTTATTATTATTATTTATTAGACTTGTATGCCACCCTTCTCCGAGGACCCGGAGTGGCTCACAACATGCAATACAACAATATGTATACAAATCTAATAGTTAAAAACAGCAAACTAAATCCCATTATATAAAAAACAGTCAATCTACTCATTGGAGAAGGGCAATTCTGTGGGACCTAACTGGTTGCTGGGACTCATGCGGTAGGAAGCGATCCTGCAAATAATCTGGTCCAATGCCATGTAGGGCTTTATAGGTCATAATAACCAACACTTGAATTGTGTCCGGAAACCATCAGCAGCTAATGCAGTCTATGGCATGCTGGAGAAGCATGGACATACCTGGGAAGGCCCATGACTGCTCACACAGCTGCATTTTGCATGATATGCAGTTTCTGAACACTCTTCAAAGATACCTCCATGTAGAGAGCATTGCAGTAATCGAACCTTGAGGTGATAAGGCATGAGTGACTGTTAATAAAAGATTCCCTGTCCAAATAGGGCCGCAATTGGTGCACCAGGCGAACCTGGGCAAACGCCCCCATCGCCACAGGCAACAGATGATGTGGGTGTCAAACAAAGTCAACTGTGGATCAAGAAGGATGCCCAAGTTTATTTATTTATTTATTTTTATTTTATTTATTGGATTTGTATGCCGCCCCTCTCCGCAGACTCGGGGCGGCTAACAACAGCAATAAAACATATATAACAAAATCCAATACTAAAAACAGTTAAAAACCCATTATATAAAAACCAATCATACATACAGACATACCATGTATAAAAATTGTAAAGGCCTAGGGGGAAGTGTATCTCAGTTCCCCCATGCCTGGCGGCAGAGGTGGGTTTTAAGCAGCTTTCGAAAGGCAAGGAGGGTGGGGGCAATTCTAATCTCTGGGGGGAGTTGGTTCCAGAGGGCCGGGGCCGCCACAGAGAAGGCTCTTCCTCTGGGTCCCGCCAAGCGACATTGTTTGGTTGATGGGACCCGGAGAAGACCCACTCTGTGGGACCTAACTGGTCACTGGGATTCGTGCAGCAGAAGATGGTCCCTGAAGTAATCTGGTCCGGTCCTATGAAGGGCTTTATAGGTCATAACCAACACTTTGAATTGTGACCGGAAACTGATCGGCAACCAATGCAGACTGCGGAGTGTTGGTGTAACATGGGCATACCTGGGGAAGCCCATGATTGCTTTCGCAGCTGTATTCTGCATGATCTGAAGTTTCCGAACACTTTTCAAAGGTAGCCCCATGTAGAGAGCGTTACAGTAGTCGAGCCACGAGGTGATGAGGGCATGAGTGACTGTGAGCAGTGACTCCCGGTCCAGATAGGGCCGCAACTGGTGCACCAGGCGAACCTGGGCAAATGCCCCCCTCGCCACATTTGGACTTCAACTCCCAGAATTCCCCAGCCAGCGAATGCTGGCTGGGGAATTCTGGGAGTTGAAGTCCAGATATCTTCAAGTGGCCAAGGTTGGAAAACACTGATCTAGGCAACAGATTTTCTGTTATTTCACTGGCATTTTCAGAGCCAAGGTGTAATGCAGGTCACAGGCAACTTAGTTCCTATTTTTATAGCAAAGTATCCTGACTGCTATCTTAAAGTACACTTTCAAACTCTTGCCAAGAAAACTGCAGGGATTTTTCCAGGCAATTGCCAGGAGTTAAAACTAGTAATAATCTACTGTTACTATTCCTTCCTGGTAACCATGTTTTCATGAGTCATTTAGAGATGGGAAGGGGAATAATGCTTTCTTTTCTTGGCCTTTTATAAGTATAATGTGTTTCATGAGTATATATTATGGTTGAAAGCCATTCATCAGTTTCAATTTTGAGGTTTCCAAGACTGAAGTATGCTTCTTTTTGAAATGTCTTAAATCCCAAGAGTGTGTTTTTGACTCAAATAACTGCTTTGAGAGCTTTTCTAAAAATACAAAAAAATATTTAATTTAGATTAGAATAGGTTGATTCGATTATATTATTAGACTTTAACTTTCATTTTTATATTTAGTTTAAATACATTCTAAATGTAAGCCAATTTGGTTGGGTGCTTATGGCGTCAGGCTAAAACCCAAGAGAGCGTTCCCAACTTGGGCACAAAGGGAACTAGATAACCTCGGGCCAGTCACTTTCTCTCAGCCCTAGGAGGGAAGCAAATGGCAAATCATTTCTGAGAAAGGACTTATCCAAGCTGCGTCCAAGAATATCACACAATTGAATGGAATGAAGAAAAAAATTCTAGATACACCCTAAAACCACATAGCTATGAAGAAGGCTTCTGAGCTGGTTTCTTTTATTATTATTATATATTATTATTTATTTATTTATTTATTTATTTATTTATTTATTATTTGGATTTGTATGCCGCCCCTCTCCGAAGGACTCGGGGCGGCTCACAACAAGTGAAAAAACAATCCAATACATAATTCCAATTAATTAAATATTAAAAGTTTTAAAAAAACCCCTATACTAACATACACACACACAAGCATACCATGCATAAATTCAGCGGGCCCAGGGGGAGATGTTCAGTTTCCCCATGCCCTGACGCAAAGGTGGGTTTTGAGAAGTTTACGGAAGGCAGGAAGAGTAGGGGCAGTTCTGATCTCCGGGGGGAGTTGGTTCCAGAGAGTCGGTGCGCCACAGAGAAGGCTCTCCCCCTGGGGCCCGCCAACCGACATTGTTTAGTTGACGGGACCCGGAGAAGGCCCACTCTGTGGGACCTAATCGGTCGCTGGGATTCGTGCGCAGAGGCGGTCTCGGAGATATTCTGGTCCGATGCCATGAAGGGCTTTAATTATTTAATTATTTATTATTATTATATTATTATTATTATTATTATTATTATTATTATTATTATTATTATTTATTAGATTTGTATGCCGCCCTCTCCGTAGACTCGGGGTGGCTCACAACAGTGATAAAACAATACATGGTAACAAATCTAATAATTAAATCTAAAAATAACAGTTTTACATTACAAAGTCTAAAAAGAAAAAAAAAACCCAATAGATAGAATACATACAAA